>NC_136613.1:29107368-29149868 GCF_933228915.1 Telmatherina bonti | reverse complement strand
ACAGTCAAGCATCTTTTAAAGTTATTTTAATACATCCAAATTCTCAGCTTTCGGTGTACATTTTCCAAACAGGAATCAAGTTACATAAGCCCCTTGAAGGTGTTAAAACAAAATAATTTTTCTGAGCTTGCTTTCTGGAACGGTCCGCAGGCCTGATGCGGTTTAGAATGAAATTATACACAAATGAATCAATGCACCTTACAAGCACTTACATCAATACAATACACACTCTGTTCGCTGAATGAATCAAAATATGCTTTGGAATAATTTAGGCTAGCTGTGAACAACCCAAATCTTGCAGATTTTAAGCAGGTCCTGGTCCTAATCTTCTCTAAATGCCACAAGAAAATGCCATAATATTACCCTTATTTGCAGTTTCACAAAGAGAGAATGGGTTTTACCAATCAGAAGCTGTGTGTTAAGTTTTCCAGCAGCACCTGGTCAAATGTGGTCATTTTCTCCCAAAAAAGTAGCAGAATCACCCTTTAATAAAAATCAGAAGCTAACTTCAGCATCTTCAGGCTGCACCTTCATCACCCACGCTGAGCAACCAAACGGCTTGATGGTATTTATTCCACATCAGTTATTTTTGACTCTACTTGGCTGCAGGTTCACAAGTTTCTGTCCTTATGTACAAACATGCAGACACGAGTGCACACACATGCAGGTGAACACGCCACCACCAGCAAACAGAATGTGTTGGAAAATGTGGTAGAAACAACCAATAAAAACCAAGCTTTACAAACTTACCCTCCATCGCACCAATAAAACTGACGAACCCTAGCTTGTGTTTACAGCTTTTCATCAACGTCTGCTCTGTCGTATCTCTCCGACGTCTAGTGTAGATCTAAACTGCAGCTGGATCTCTCAACCAAATGTTTTCCATGTTTATTGGTTAGTGATGAGTTTGACAGCTAAGTTGCGTTCTTCTCACACCATTGGTAGATAAACAGCACACAACCACCATGGTTTTAAGTTGGGTTTTTTTTCTCTGTGCCTCTTATATTCTTTCCACAGAACTGCAGCACGGTGCCAGAATACTTTAAGCTCTGCATTTGTGACCTGACAGAACTGACTTTAACTATTCTGGCTCTTAAAATTATACAAGTGTCTTGCCTATAATTACAATACATTAAAGCTTAGCGAAAGAAAGGGGATGGTGGAATGCAAAAACAGAAAACACTTCCCCAGAAGATAAAGCCTCAAGGCCAGCAGGAAGGCTACAGGTCAGTTGGCAATGCTTTGGCACCCTTGAATAAAACATTTCATGTTCCTGCAGATCAACGTTTCAAGGATGTAAATAGAAATCCTTTAATCGGGGTCCTTTTGCAGGAAGTGTACGGTACAAGGCATAGAGGAGAGGAGTTGCTGAGAAAGAGCATGCACATGGTATAAGAATGCTTCAAACCCCTCTCCTTTAATAGCCACAGGCTTTTGTAAACCCCAACATGCAATGATAAAACCCATCAACCCTCCAAGTGCTTTCAAAGCCCAGTCAACCATGTCTGAGATATTATTTGTGACACAAGGACAAACAATGGAGAACACCCTCAGGCCAATTGGTGTAGCTGTGAAAATGCAAGGACTAAGCAGATCAACGAAAGAAATAACTGCATAAAAATAAGAAAATAAGAAACAGGCCATACAGTCCTAATTACATTGTGATCAACAGATTGAATGCATTGTGACAATTTAAATAAAAAAATAAATAAAATAAAAAGTATTTAGTCTCAGAAATCATGTCAACTGGTGGGACGAAAGAAAAAAGAAAAACTTGTGACAACATAGCTGCAGGAAGGAAGACTAAAGTTGCAGCGCAGATGAGCAGAGGAGAAAAGAGGCAAGTAACACTGCAAGTGACTGAGCCGTCAGAGGAAAATGCAGCGCTGCAACCCAGCGGGCCGTTTGTCATTTCTGCCCAGCAGTCATGCTGCAGGCACAGTGGCAGCTGCAGGGCTGCAGCAGGAACAAGCACCCAACTGGAAGCTGAATCGTACAATGCCTCAAGTACAAACACATGCGTAATAATTAAATCAATTGATATCAATTAGTTAAGTGTGCTGCACAATTTAAGCTAGGAGCCAGCTGCAATCAAAGCTTTAGCATGGACCTAAAAGTACCTTTCAAAAAAAAAAAAAAGAAAAGAAAAGAAAAACACTCCTGAAGCCTTTTGGGTTCCAATCTATAAACCAAATCCTAAACATTTGGCCTCTTTTTACAGATCCACTTTCACTTGCACCATCTGGCAATAACAGAATTACTCCAACAGCAAATCTGTTTACATGAACATTAATGTTATTGTCATTTTTATGGAAGTCACAATTACAGATTTTCTCTGCATATTTATTGTCAGAGAAATAATCGCAATTATTACGCGTTGATTCATTTCCCAACACTAGAAATAAAAATCACATGAATAATTCTTAAAGGTCCTTCAGTTTCTATTCAGATTCTCAAAATAAATGTATTAATGCAAAGAGATTAATGTGTGGAATCGATTGTTTCACATTAACACATAAATAAAGTTATTATTCAAATACCACGGTATTATCTTGGTAAGAGAATGTCATTATTGGCATACAAGAAGTGTCATATTGTTGAAAGTCACGAAAAAGCACTTTATACAAAATATTTACAAAACTGTTGCCAGTTTTCCAGCCTTACATTGAGAGGATGGCCACAGGCTGACCCGTCTGAAATAACACAAATACATGATCTGCCGTTATGGTTCAGACATGATCTTTCATGTAAACTGACAATAACTCGGAATTATTGTGGTGTTTGTCATTACAACTTAAACAAATTAAGAAAAAAATATTTTATTCATCCCAGAGGAAAATTACAAAGTTGTGAGTTGAAATAATCCCTAACATCCCAAGTCATTATTGCTGTCATTGTGTCAGCCTTTATTAGGCTGTAAAAACTACATATCACGTCTTAATAAAAAAAAAATTAAAAAAAGCATCTGATAAACAACAATTAATCTAATTTAAATATTCTTTTTTATTTATAATTAAAATGTACAAAGATATACCAGAGTGCCAATGGCTGCTTCATATTCGTTAAAAGAAAAAGGTTTTAAATGAGTGAGTCAAATGAAATATACCTAACAACAATGTACATGATTTATTATTTTTCTTAACAAGACACAAAGTCAGTCTGCATGGTTCCAGCAACAATAACTGAAAAAACTTACGGCTCCAGGGAAGCAGGACGTATGTGAATAATCTGGAAACACTGGACACTTTGTCAGCATCGCAGACAGATTGTGGTCGGCAGTATCGGCTCAGACTTCTTCTGCTGTTCAGTCAACACAGAGCATCTACATGGAGGAGCTTTCCACGAACTTTCAGTTCAGTTTGAAGTTCCTACAACGGGACTGTGGTGGTTACAAAGGCCAAAAATGCTCCACAGGCTTACGCACAACAGCGAAAACGTCGTTAGCTTGTGCTGGGTGATTAATCAGATTTTAATCTCAATTACAATCTGGGTTTTCAACGATCAAAAAAATGAAATGGGTGCCATTATTTTTTCTCTGTGCAGTTTACTCTCATGGTGTCTTCAATTGCCATCGAGCATCTCTGGCATTGCAGCGCTGTGCTGTAAACTCCTCCCACAGCCGCTTTGTTTTATTCAGCCACTGTTGCCAACTTAGCGAGTTTGTCGCTATTTCTGGCGACTTTCAAAACCTTCTTGGCGACTTTTTTCTTTTGTTGAAAGCAACTAGCGACAAATCTAGCGACTGTTACTGGAGTTATTGGAAACTTTTCTGGTGTTTTGGCGACGCACTTGAAGACACATATTGTTCTGCAGTTACTGTAACGAACAGCAGGAGCCTCTCCCGTCCTAAAGCACTCCCAGGCGGCCAGTCTCAGTCGGCTCCGGCTGCAGGTCAATGTAGAATAACTGCAGTAGGTTGTGGAACTCTGCAACAACATAGTTTATACCATTGTCAGTGAGACTTCTAATGACAACTGTAGTGCATTACTTTCATATCAACGCACATGTAGTTTGGCGAGTTAAATCACTGTAATATTCCTCCGTTATGGGGCATCACCGTAGCAACGCGCTAAACAGCTGGTTCAGATCAGCTGTCTTTTAACAGAAGAATGAGAGAAATACGGTGTAGCCTGACAGCGGTTGTTCAGCATAAAAAGTACATGGAGGCTAACATAAAATAATTCCTATACTTTAGCAAATTTAGCAAGCGTTTTAAAAAAGAAATACAAATTTGTTATAAAATGTTTCCTGTGTGGGACCATGACAGTATAAGCGGATTAAACAACTCAGAACCGTACATTAGACAGTTATAATGCACAACGCGGAGTCGAGAACACCACAACATGGAGCGTTGTTTAATCCTCGCTTTTACTTATCTGTTCCATTTACATCAGTATTTGCACTTTGTCAAAACAAAGCTTCATGTTATTTGTTTGTTTTCTAAAATTTGCAGAATCCTAAAGACATTGCTTAAAAGCCACTGTTTAATGTTAAATAAATTCATGTTGTTAAAGATAATGGAAAATTGGGTTCAATTATTAAGATCTCAATTTCGGTCTTTTTTTGCCGTAATCGAGCAGCCCTACCACTCAGGCTGCGCTGGGAAATTAGCCCGTCATGCTTAACAAGCGGCAGCGTACAAGAAGAGAAACCCAAACTGGAGATGCCCACGTCAGCGTCTTCATGCGAGTCGCACTGTCAGTCAGGATTACAACATTTTAGCAAGCAGACATTTCCAGCAGTTTTAACAACATACAGAAGCTGATTGGCCAGATAGATCAATTGCGAGCCTTCAGTTTTCAGGCTGTGTTGGTTTACCGCTCCTCCCGAAAGCTTCAGCGAGTATCTGCTTCACAGCATTTTGCCCTGGAAACCTTGGCTGTACACACATTTCAAGTTGCTTGCTTTGTTAAATTTTAGACTAAAACATGCTAAATTAGCAAAGACAGCTCATTCCTCATCAGACTTGTAGGTGCAGGCGTACGCAACACTGCCATGCGTTGAGAAGGAAATCTATCTCTTAACGGCATCAACTGAGTAACGCTGGAGCAACAACCGCCAATTCCAATTAAATCTTCAGCTGCCTTTAAACATCGTAGAAAGAGAAAACGTGCCTTGTCTTTGGGCAATGCGGCATTTCCCATACATTTATTTATTTGTGCAACAAACTGACTTTCTATTTTTGGACCAGTCCATCTCAACCCTGCTCTCTCTGTCTCATATCCTCTAAAACACACACAGATCCAGCTGCACCGCGGCTTGTTTTCCCCTTGTTGCACACAAACACCCTCTAAGTTTTATTCTGGCAGTCTCATCACGCCATCTCCGCTGCACGATCTCCATATATACACTTAAGAGATACAGTGTGTGCCCGCATTCTTTTTAAAAGGCTTTAACGGGCTGTAAAAAACATGACTTTGCTACACTTCTAACAGAATGTTTTGTAAACTCAAACATCCACACACAAAACGCCCATGAGTGTGGAAGGAAAAGAGTTTTGAAATGTGCCTTATGCTTCATGATGAAGATTCAACAAGGTATTCTTCAGAGATTTAGCTCCATATTGACATGAAGCGTCACACAGTTGCTGCAGATTTGTTGGCTGAACATCCATAATGAGAACCTCCCTTTCCACCACGTCCCAAAGCTGCCCTGTTGGGCTGAGATTTGGTGACTCTGGAAGCCGTTGGAGTACAGTGAACTTATCGTCGTGGAACCATCCTGCTGGAAGTATCCATCGAAGATGCTACATGGTCAGCAACAATACTCAGGTAGGCTGTGGTGGTTAAACAAAGCCACAATGGTCCTAAGGAGCTAAAAGTATGCCAAGAAAATATAACAATTTGCCGTTTAGGATGATTTCTTTTTTCATGAAAACACTCTCCTTGGGTTTCTGTAGTTAGCAGCCGGCTCAGCCCCGCCTGTCTCCCAGAGAGATACACGCAACCATGTGCACACATACCCGAAGCAAAAGTAAACACAGCCGCTTGCATGAAGTCTTCATTCCTAAACAGACATGGTGTTCTGATTTATTCGGAGCTGGTTTGGTTTTTTTTGTAACCTCATGTAAAATTTCATGCAATTAATTGCGATAAAAAAAATTCTAATCACTGCCCAGCATAAGTCAGCGGTGCATTTCTATTGTCGCCAATAATTCTGCCCATTCTCCTCTGACACGTGACATCAACAAAATATTTTGATACAAATACTGCTAACTGGATATTTTATCTTTTTTCAGACCGTCCATTTTCTTAACTGCTTAGTGCGACTCAGGGTTTCGCGGAAGCTGGAACATATCACAGAAATCATTGGGCAAGAGGCAGGTATAACCTGCCCAGGTTGCCAGTCCATTGCAAGGCCTTTTTTCAGACCAGTTGCTGTAAACCCTGGGTTCATTTGTCAAAACGCTAGCAGTTCAGCAGCTCTAAAATACTCACCATGTCCAAAGACACTTGAATCATTGTCAATCCATTTTTTTCTTCATTTTAATTGACTTACAAAGGTACAAAGCTGCACAACAGGACCAATCATGTTTTATCAGCAAGCTTAAGATCTCTAGAATCCAAATGTTTACTTTTCTCTTTGGGGACAAACACCTCACGTGGGTCTTAATTAGCAGAATTACTTCCACATCTGCTGAACTGTGCTGAACTATGACTGTTCATATTTACAATAATCCCAGCTATATTTATCATCATCATTAAAATCATCAGCACCAATCCTCTGTAATCTCTACTATGGAAAGAGTCCAAAGTGTCTTTCATGCCACTAATCCACAAAGCTTTGAGTAGAACTGGAACCTGTCTCACCAACAAAACCAATCAGTCACTGGACTACTGGTCCTTTTACATTTCTGTAGTTAGCCAAAATGCATTATTCTGAGCCAACCCAATTCTTCCACATTTACTTCAAAGAGTGGGGCATCAAAATATGCATCTTTTTATTCAGTAGGATTATCACTTTGTACCTATTTCCCCTTAGTATGACTAATCTGGTCACATCCCCACATGTTGTCCCTTTCAGAGTAATAACTGACCTAAATCTGAACATATACATGAACCATTAAGAAAGATTTATTATAACATCTATTGTGACAGTTGTTACAAAAGATCCATAAATCAGCTTGGAATTCATAGAAAACTGCTTAAATTCCAGATATCATAGAAAACATGAGCATTTCCGCACCATGAAGCAATGCAGTGGTGGCTGAAAGTACACCAGTTGGTACGATGACAGGAGCTGCTCACAAACAATTCAGCATACTGACCGGAGTCCGTTTTCAAAAAGATAAACAAATAAGCCTAAAAATACAGTACAAAGCTAATCAAATGTTGTGTAAAAACTAGAGGTGGGACATTTATATTTTAATTACGAATAATTAATCGCAAAACAGATAACACATTAAAAAAATAATACATTTAATCGTGGAACATTTGTCAGTGCACACCTATTACACGGATGTGCACGGTACAACCTAACTTGGCAACTTTGATGCTATATTTTGTGTTCTTTCAGACCCATCTGGTGAATCTATTTAAAGGAAAAGCAATTATAAACAAGTCCAGTGACTTTTTCTGGTGGTGTTGGAGATTTTTGGTGAATAACGTGAAAGCACATGTTGGTTATTCTCCGTGAGCTGCTGCGTAAGCTCTTCCCCGTGCAGAAGAAAACAGCCGAAGCTTGCTCCTCACACTGCATCCAGATTCAAGCTGCAGTCAGAGCAGGGCTTGGTCACCGTTGCTGCATGTCCAGACCAAAGTTGCCACTGTTTGACTCCGTCCTGATTTACTGTTGGATATTATTGTCTATTAATGAAGAGCGTGAATGGAAACATTTTAAAAGTTAAAAGTACTGAAACACGTTTTAGACTCTTAAGCTGCAGCTGTGACCTAAAGGTAGAGTATGTAAGATTTTCAATATTTTCAAAATAAATCAACTAAAAAAATAACTACAATCATAATTAGATAGTTTTTTAAACATGTAGGTTCCAGTCTGTTCATATTTGATGCGTTATTAAATTACAAGTTTAATCAATGACAAAGACCCTTCTTGAATGTTTTCTGACCAGTAAAAAAAAAAGTACTTTTTTTCCACCAGTAGGGGGAGTATAAGCCCATTTATTGCAGACCGGCTCTGAGCTACAGCTCACAAGCGATTCCTGCCCTCATTGGAGCTGGCAAGGAGGAGGGGTGAGGGCTGAGTTTTGCTCATTACTGCCAACCTGTGGTCGTTTCTGGAGGTAGGAGTTTTGTGGTTTCACTCACGACCTGGTGTTTGCCACCTGGTGGTGGAAAGAATTGCCTTGAAATCTTACATACTGTCCCTTTAACGTATCTAAAAACACACTTTAACTTGGCCAGGACTATTTTCTATTTGTTTTCTGCAGATTTAAAATTAAATACATTTCCCACACATTTCTAATGTTTGTGCCTATAATTTGATTTAGAAGTTGGTTTTGGGAATGAAATATTGTCATTTGATTAAACTGTAGTTAATCAAGATTAATTAAAAAGCCTGTAATTAATTAGATAAATTCTTTTAATTGAGTCCATCCTCTAGTAAACAAGTTTATTTGAGAAAAGGCCAAGATGACCAAAACTTTAATGAAATTGAGTTCCTCAAAGACATGTCAAGGATAAAAGAAGAAAAAGGAAGCCTAATGGCCAAAAGCACTCCTCTTACAAGTCTGATTTGTTGGCTGCCATGAATGTAATCAATCAGCGTGGAAAAACTGGCTCCCTGATGAAAAAGGACACAAAACTGTCAGAGAACAATCAATCAAGAAGCTCTTGTCTTGGTTTCATGATGGCTACACCAAAAGGCTTGTGTTTGATTGTGACTGGGGTGATGAAGGGAGGGCAAAGACCTGTTTTATTGGCTGACTGACCATCGTCCCATTTATTTCTGCAACATGATCAAGCTTCAGCCTCATAAATCATAAGAACCATTGTCATCACCCAAGCTCCTGTTTTTATAGCACCCTGCAAACAAATGGAGGGAAAATGAACATGGAAGAGTTGGTCACTCTGCAGAACTCAGCCAGCGTCAATGAGAAATACTTCCTCCTCTTCAGCCTTTACACTGCCGAATCGCTAGAGCTTGTGCACGAGGTCACGAAACACCAATACGGTCAAAATGGTGCAGGCATCAACAAGCAAAGAGAGGTGGTGTTTAATCACTTTGCAAGCTATTAAATGGTCGGTTATCCATATCAACAAGCACTAAAAATTATACTGTTTTATGAAATACATATCTGGCCGTGTCTGCCTGCTGATTCTGGTAACGGAGCAGGAAATTCTTCACATCACATGAGTAAATGAGGCAACCTTTTACCGATAAATAGTTTGAGTGTCAAGTATGACAATGTAGCTTTGGTACCAGCATCCACATGTACTGTACTCTGTTATATAAACTATTAAGTTCACATTAAACATTTAATAAAATAGCTATATTAAAGACACACTACAGAACTTTTGCTGTTTCACCCGTCACATGCTCTCTATCTACGGCTAATTCGGCATCCATCTTGCCTCCAACCTGACCTTTTACCTCTCTCCAGCCAGCAAAAGACAATCTTACAATGGCTACGTTTACATGGGAGTTTTGATTTTGTTTTGATTTCAGTATAAAAGTTTATCCCACTTTAAAAACTTAAAGAAAAATTAAAAGACCACGTAAACACCTAATTCCTAATGCAAAAGTTAATTTGTAATTAAAATGAATTCCGAAGTGGCTGGTTTATTTGCATTTTACCTCTCTACCGTATAAATCTTTATTCCGCTCTAAATTATTCCCGATTGCTTTGCGCATGCTCGTTACCTTGTCCCGTCCTGATTGCGCCCATATTCCGCATGTTGTTTTGCCTCCCATCTTTGGTAGTCTATTTTTCTTCTCCTTCTCAGATGCTGGTACTTCAAAACAATAGTCAAAATAGCACCAAAACTGGTACATATTATGTAGCTTTTTATGTTACGACCGAAAAGACAACAAGCAGGAAGTGAACTTTGGTATACGTTAATGTCATGTGCACCCTCCGTCCAATCAGAAGCCTTCCCAACACGCTGCTCTAAAGCGGATTAAGGACATGTTTCATATAAACCTCCATTCATAATTATTGTAGGAGAATACTGTTAATTTGGAATTATTTAATTCCGAAATATTGATTTGGAATTTAAAAAATGTCATGTACCCGTACCAATGACTTGTTTTGTCTCTTTCCTTCTTTTAATTTTCTTGAGTTTCTTTGCTGAATTAGCGACATTGCTGGTGTATTTTTTAGCTTGAAGTGAAACTCTGCTGCAAACACACGCATCGTCCGGGATGTAAAGGTTTTATTGTGCGGTTTCTCAGCCTCGGGACGTTGCTGGGCAGAAATATCAAACGAGTCCGGAACGCGAGGTTTTAAGGTCAGAATGTTGCGTAAGCTGTCTTTAAGTGGCGCCTTATGGCTCAATTTCATTTCATTTCATTTTTTTTTTTTTTATATATTTTTCTTTACAATTTTTCTGATTTGTGTGTCAATTTTATTTATTCTATGTATCTGATTTCTAACTTTAATTTCTTAATTTTTCCATTTGTGCAGCTGGGAATCACAAAATGCACATCGTTATTACAAAGTCAGACATAAAACTCCTCCATAGGTCGCAATATGTTGTAACTTCCACTACAGACTCCACATATGACCCCACTGCTACATTTCCTGTGTTTTCTGCTGTGATACAGCTCCTGTCACACTGAGGATGTTTCCATAATGGTCAGGATTTGAACACACCACGCTGTAGCACCACAGAGAGCTTGCCTGTTAATGTAGCAAATAAAACAGCAGCAGACTATCTGTTGACAATACAAGGATGATTTTGTAGTAATTGTTTACACTTGACTTATTTGCCGACTTCAACCTGAAGCAGCTCTGTTTCATTCCTCCTTTTTCTTACAACAGTCCAGAAAAGCATCTCTCTGATGGGATAAAGGTTTATGGAAGATAATCTGGAGCATAAAGACGAGATATTAAACAATTAACATTCCAACAAGTTTACAAGTACCACATTTGGTATTTGCCCCTTAATAGCTCCTCTAATCCACGATAGCCTTACTTAAAACATCTCTCCACTTCAACTGGTATCCCTGAATCACAAGTGAGCTTTGCTCTAACTTTCAACACCGGAAAAAATATGTCCTGGCGCATCGAACAGTAAGAGCCGTCTCCTAGAAATGCATGAGGTCACGATGCTGAATCTGTGAAGCAGAAAAGGGGAGCGTGATGGGAAGAGCAAGATGACTAAGGCCTGCCGCAGGCACAGGTTAAGATTAAATGCTATACCCTTGACATCCATATTAGGAGTCATCCTCCATGCAAAAAGGTTTTTCCAACTCCTCTGTTGGTTCAAGCTGAGCAATACCAGGTCAAAATCACAGAAAACAGCTTGAGTTCAACTGCAGCTAAGACGCTAGCTGAACTGACCTGTGCGTGCAAGTCGCTGAGCTTGGTGAGGCCTTTTAAGTGACTGTACAGCACAATGGAGCTACATTAAATGTCACGAATGTGAAGGCATTCTCTGGGAAAGTCAGTTTCAGAGAGAAGCTTGCCCTGCAGCAATGGCTCCCCTTACAAAGAACCTATGAAATCAGACAGACATGAATTCTGAATGAAACCTCATATGAACTGCTGGACAAAGCTGAGAGATATGCTGCTGTTTCATATTTCACAGCTATTTTTTGTTTTTGTTTTTGTTTTTTTTAGGCAGGTAGCGACCATCTTAGAGGTACAATACCACCAACTTGTGGATGGGAGTGTGCTGGTGGAAACGCAGCAAACGGTGGGACTTTGGGGGACTTAAAGGAGCAGAAAAAGACTAAAGGAAAAGTTTTATGAGCCACACCTCCCTCTACCTCTTACATCCACTCGCCTCTTCTACAAATGAATGTGTGAAGTGCAAACACACTGAGCAAAACAACATGTAAAAGTAGATAACGCTGATGTTGTTACTTCAGAAGATGAGCTAGCTCCTAGTCAAAGTGTAGCCCCTTTAGCTCTCAAAGTGCTTTGTATTGTGGAAATACAGGCCGATGTGAATCCAGTTTTGTTCCTTTGTTTATCTGTCAACTTCTTCGCCAACAAACGTAGTGGTTTTTAAAGAAAACGTCCGATTCTGGTTGTCTTCAGATGAGCGTCTTGTTTTATTCTCCATCATTCCGCTTTGAAAATGTGTGCTGCCGTTGTTCGCTTTCTGAAGCTTTTTATCATCATCATAAAGGGCTGCGAGAGGATAGAGGAGGCGGGGATTCGCATAAATGCACATGAAGTCGCTGTCGGATCAGATGGCAAACACGGAGCTGGAGATCAATACAGAGATGGTGTCTGATGTCATGCTGCTGCTAAAATTACACCGCTAGTTCATTACATGCCAATGTTTTAATTCCTTCAATCCAGAAATGAAATATTTACACTTATTGCCCCCTTAATATAAGGAGGAATGTAAATTCAATGATGATGTTATTTTGAGCCCAATGTTTAGCCTCACAAAACAACTTTGCTGATGAGGTTCAGATTTCTCCATTTCTACCAGTTTCGCTTCTTGTTCTGTTTCTTATCACAGTTTCTGGATTGCGCTGCAGGCTAATATAAATGGCTTTGTGTTCATTGGGTCAAACTTTCATGAAGCACATCAGAGCTGAAGCTCAGTGAACACTGTGCATCAATAGCCATGTTTTCATGGACACAAGTATTCAGATTGACAGCCTGATCACAATGAAAATGATTAATACTGTAGGATAAACACACCAATTGCAAGATTCTGATCTGCTCAAGCTCATTTAGAAAAAGAAGGATGGGTTATGTCAACTGCTTTTCTTATCACTGTACATGAAAATATGAATTCTGAATGTCAAGTACAAAATTATCCTTAGTGGTCATTCCAGTTACATCAGCTGTACGCCAACAAAACAGCCTCTCTTGTGCAGCACTTTTCACTTTACTGAATAAAAGTTTTTTTTTTTTTAATTTTATTTATTAAATTGCGTCTAATGACAGACATGGAATGACCAAAACAGAGCCGATTGGTATGTGATGCCAAGACATTGCTTGAGAATTTAAAAGAACCGGAAATTACTGAGCGGGGAGAAACCTAAATGAGTAAGATGGCAATAAATATACATTTGCAGTGGTGGTTATTTTCATTGGAAAGCACAGTTTCTTATTTTACTGCTGTTTCCTAACATGATATAATTCTGCACATGTAAAAGTCGTGTTCTGTTCATAACAGACTAATGAGTCGTTTGCAGTTTTGTGAGTGTTGGGAATAAATAGGGGTGGGAAAAACCAAATCGAAAAATCAAATATTTTTTTGTTAAAGAATTTCTTTTTTTTAAATAAATAAAAATAATAAAAAATAGTAATAAATTTTTTTTCATTTTTATTGTTTTTATTAGTCTTATACTTGTCTTTTTGGGCATTATAATAACAAAATGATGGTCTAGCTACTATGTTGTTTTTTCCTAATTTAAATCAAGAATAATGACGTCCAAAAATAGTTTTGTACTTTTTTTTTTTTTTTTTTTTTTTTGGTTTTAGTCTACAAAAATCAGCAATATCTGGGAATCATGAGAATCACAATTTAAATCGAATCGAATTTTGGAATCGAAACAAATCGGGACGAAAACATATCGTCACAGCCCTAGTAATAAACAAGAAGTAACTAAAACATCTGGCTCATCTGGCCTTCTGGTGCAGAAGGCTTACTGCTATGAATCCAATCTGATCTCACAGCCATGGAAATTAACTGTGACCCGGAGCAGAGCGAAGTAGAAACTTTTCAGATTCATATATTCGGCTCGTTACTCACCCTCCGCAGATAGAAGCTGGAGTCCAATTTAAGCCGAACCTCACAACCGAGCCGACATATAAAAGGAAAGCAGCACACTACAGCAAAACAAATGGACATTATCTGCCGTTCCGGTTGTAAACAACAATTCAAAACCCCAGAGGGGGAAAGTATTCTTTATGGTAAAGTAACAACTCCACTGCAGCTAAAATCCATAAACATGATGAAAGACCAAATCAATAAAATGTAATAAAGTGGCTCTCCAATTCAATCTGCTAAAGGCTGGTTGACTCTTCATTTGAAGCTCTGCTACAACTCCAATCTGTTATTTACAATGAAAAAGGTTTTTACACTGCATCATATTCTGTCACATTACCTTGTCATCAGCAGAGATTCTGGGCAGCATATTGTGGCATAAGCTTCCTCAGCCCATGTTGCTATTAACGTGTGATTCTCCATGAGCAGAGGGTGTAAAGTTCTGGTACCAAAGTTTGGTGGTTTTACTGGGCTGCTGGCACTGACCAGTGTTGTTTCAACTGCAATGAAGTTTCTCAGTTTCATATATAAAACATATGGACATTTCTAAAAACCTCACCAAATTAAATGCACGTCATTTGCTTCCCTACGTGACGAGGTAAATACCCTCCCATCTTTGTTAAAATAAAACTTTTTGTGAGTTTTTAAACTAAGACAGAACTGTGGAAGATCCTGCAACAGACCAAAAATGAACACATTAGTATGATTACAATTTACAAAGTAACTTAGAGGAACAGTTTTGGAGGACTTTGCCTGCACTTCAACCCCCCCTACCCCTCACTTGCACAGATACCACCCCCTCAGTGCCAATTTCACAAACGTAATAAGAACTAGTGCCCCGGACCATCTGAAATGCTTCTTTATAACTCAAACTCAAAGACTCAAAGACAAATCAAACCCTAAAAAGTTCATTTAAGGAGGGCAGAGAAAGGGGGGGGGGCTCCAGCCCCAACTGGACCGCGGAAGCACCGCGCCTTCATAGCTGATCATGGCAAGTGTCTCCAAAATCAGCGTCAGTTCTATTTTTGCCGCTTTGAAAGCTTGTCAAACCAGAGCAGAGCGGATTGTTCATACAGGAAACCAGCTGATGAAAACCAAAGTGCATCCATTGGATGTTGCCAGTAAACGACTAAAAGTCCACTTTGGATGCATTTTACTCTCAAACACCAACATTTCTTCATCACCAGCGGCACGGCATCAAGCCACACCGTGGAAAACGAGCATTTATCTCGGTGGAGGAAAGCTGCGCCATTTTGTAACCTTTTGTTTTGACACCACACATCCCTGCTATAAAGAATTAAAGAGCAGCAGGTGAGACACGGTCGAGCTAAACCTTCTTTTTTATTTGCTGGTTTATTTTTTACTTTGAAGCAGTTTTATAAAGTATTTTAGGTAAACCTTATACCAACTATGATGGACGATTACGCAATCCTCGTGTGAACCGCGACATTTAATGTGGCTCTGAAACTCTGCTGGTGAAATAGAGTGTCGAAAAAAAGCTCAGCACACCTGCTCCGCAGCGCTTGACAACGCTTCCACGTTCAGCGGATTCCTGAGGTGAGGCTCCTGTGATGTTGGCTGAAAAAGTGTGTAAATTTGTGCTCTTATTAATAAAGCAAAACTGTTGTTTATTTTTTTAACTCTTTCTCCGCCATTGACGAGATATTCCGTCATTCACGTTACAACGCTTCCCCGCCGATGACGAGATCTTCCGGCAATCCGTGTTTTCGCGCTTAAAATGTGGGCGGGGCTGCGGCTGATTTAGTAAATAAACACAAATAACTGGTATCATATAGCAACACAGTAAACAACTCTATCACACTTATAATTAACAATGCCGGCTCCGCAGAAAACGTACTCCGCTACAGAGGTCCTCAAAATGATTATGGACTCCGACAACTCTGTCTTTGATTTGTCAGAGGAGACTGACAGTGACAGGGAAGATGAGGATGAGAGAGAGATGGGATGCCGTGATGAGGGAGAAATTGGACGCCGAAACGAGAAAGAAGTCGGGGGAGGTGAGAAACGAGACGACAGGGGACACGGACATGGAAGAGACGACGATCACAGCCAGACCGAAGTAACTTTTAGGGGGCGTGACAGGAAAAGACGAGCCGTCAGGTGTGGGACAAGACGAGGCGCACCGACTCGTCGTCGTGATGACAGTGGTTGGTCAGGTGATGACACGGAGTGGAGGGACTCAAGGCAGAGATCTCGATCTGGGCTCCCAAATGCCAGAGGCTCAAGAAGTAAGACATCGTTTTATTTAGCATTTGAATAAATAAATGTTTTCTGTAATTTCCGCTGATTTCCCCCTTGATTTGAATTATGTGGTTTAAACAGTGATGCGGCTAATTTGTGTATTTTTATGGAATTAGGGAGTCATTTTGTGCTTCATGCACACACCTTCATCATGAAAATCATATGATATGATCAAAACAGCCTTCAAGAGGCAATCGATGTGGCTGTTGGTAAAGGAAAAAGAGCTGCTGCGCTCAGTGCGGCTTTTATTCTCTGCGCTTAGTTGCGCTCTCTGGTCCTGATAGATAGATAGATAGATAGATAGATAGATAGATAGATAGACAGATAGACAGATAGATAGATAGATAGATAGACAGATAGACAGATAGATAGATAGATGTGCTAATAAATATAGTCATATATTCCCTCATACACAGCCAAAAAAATAAACAAAATGTACACACACACACATCATATACACACGTATAGAATATGTATAGATAAATAGAATTTCCTTCTATTATTTATAGATCGAAATCAGCAAAGAGGACGAGGACGTGTTCAAATACAAAGAGATGCTGCCACCGGTGAAGATGGGGGGGCCCGTGAACACCATCCACCTGAAGTTCCTCAACCTTGTAGAGAGTGGCTGGAAAGGGACTGGAAGCCAGTAAACATTCCTTTTACTGAGGTTCCAGGGCCAATCAATGCAGCTGCAGCTCTTCATTCAGAGCAGCCAGTCGATTTTGTTGAGTTGTTCATTTCTGATGAACTTCTTGTAAACCAGACTAATTTGTATGCAAATCAGTGCATTGAAGCTCAGAGCAATGCTTCATCACATGCTCGCATCCATGCATGGAAACCAGTAACAGTTTCAGAAATGAAAACCTTTCTGGGTCTTTTTTTTCTCACTGGTATAATTCGCAAACCCGAACTGGAAATGTACTGGTCAACAGATGAAATGTTGGCTACTCCCTTCTTTAACAAAGTTATGTCCCGAAACAGATTTGAAATCATTTGGAGATTTCTCCACTTTAGTGATAATGAAACAAGACCAGCCAATTGCAATGATAATCTGTACAAAGTCCGCTCTGTCCTTGATTATCTTGTGACAAAATTTCAGGAAATGTATCAACCCAACACAAACATTTGCATTGATGAGGGAATGCTTCTCTGGCGTGGGCGCCTGGCTTTTAGGGTGTACAACCCCCAAAAACCAGTAAAATATGGGATCAAATCCTACATTCTATGTGATTCGGAGACCGGGTACTGCTTCAACCTAAAACCCTACTGCGGAGAAAGTGCCCCACTTGGAGACACAGTTGTCTCTCTACTTGACCGCTTAGCAGGTCATGGCTACAAGTTGTACATGGACAACTACTATAACTCTGTTGCCCTATGTGAGCGTCTGCTCGACTTAAAAACCCATGTCTGTGGCACACTGAGAAAGAACAGGGGGGAACCATCAGTGATCCGAGATGCTGGAAATGCAGATCTTAGGAGAGAAGGAGAGCCACTTGTGCGTCACAAAAAAAATGTCATGGTCTTAGCTTGGCGAGACAAGCAGATAGTAAAAATGGTTACAACATTCCATCCAAATGAGATGAAAACAATTCAGGTTTGGCAAAGAGGACATAAAGACAGGGTTTCCAAACAAAAGCCAACTTGCATTGTGGAATACAACAATGCCATGAATGGAGTAGATAAATTAGATCAAAATATTGTCTACTACCCCTTTGTCAGAAAGTCCCACAAGTGGACAAAGAAATTTATCACATATTTATTTGAAATCAGTTTATTCAACGCTTTCATCATCTACAAAGCAAAAACCCCATCTGGCAAATGCAGCACGCTTTTGGCATTCATTCAGAGTGTTGTGAAGTCATGGACCAGTCAGGTCCCCGTGAGACAGGCTGAAGGTCCCGAAACCCATGCTGAGGAGGGACGAGACAACCCCACTGCTCAGAAAACCCCTAGAGCTCCTTACATGACCGACCCCAAGAAAAGATTAGATGTCATATTTGCTGCACATCCACTTGTCCCCATCCTGCCAACAGCCAAAAAAGATCACCCAACCAGAAGGTGCAGGGTTTGCACACGTAAGGGGTTGCGTAAGGAAACATCTTATTACTGCAAAGGCTGTGGTGTCCCCTTACACTTTGGACAGTGTTACACTGTGTACCATTCAAAAGCAAATTATAACGCGTAAAAAAAGACAAAAAACTGTTAATCCCAATCACAACAAAATCAATCAATCAACTAATCAATCCTAATTAGGATGGAAATAGGTTTTATGACTGTCCAGTTATTTGTTAGTGATAATTCTGGACAATTTAGTTACAAATGCAATTTATTCTGCAAATTTTTCCAGGTTTTTGTTCAATTTTTGCAGTGCTTGCTTGAAGAAAGAGAATACGATGGATTTATTTATTCATTTATCTATTTGTTATTTAAGAGAAATTGATGGAAATATCTAAAGTCTGTGATATAATCTGCCACGAAAGGAAATTTTTTTTCTAGTGTTGGTGAGCCCTAACATTCTAAAAAAATGTTAGGATATTTTCAAATATATTATTATTATTATTATTATTATTATTATTATTATTATTATATTATTATATTTGGTTAACTGTGATGCTTTTTTAGTATTTGTAAATAAAAATGTAAATAGCCAATCAGTTTTGTACTGACAATAAATGTTTATCAAAAACAGTCGTTTTCTGAGATTGTTTTTCAAAATGTTTTTTTTTTTACAAAAATGACCAATATTCAACAGTTGATAACTCAAGAATGAATAAAGATAGAAAAATAGTTTCTTCTTTATTTGAAAGGTCAGATTGTCTTCTTTCTTTTGATAAATGCAGTGTTAACATACTTCAAACACAACATTTCAGGCGGCCTTCAAAGATCGCTGGATATTATCAAAATGCCTGGCGCTGGCTAGCAACTAATTCACAGTTGTCTGGCGGGGAAAGAGTTAAACAACAGGGTTAAAACTTTAATGTGAAAGATCTTTGGTAACATAATGACAATTAAACACAATCAAAGTGTTTTTGACCCAGTTTTAAAAGGCACTTATGGTGTGTTCAGACCAAACGCCGAACACTCGATGCTGGTCACTAAACTGCCACTTTTGTGTCCGATGCCCAAAATGCTCCCGATGCTCCCGACGCTTTTGTCACTTGTCTGGAGCGAGCGGCAAACGCGGCGGAAAAGAGGCGGAGCTTTTCTCCCGGTCAGTCTGAATGATGGCGGATTCAGTAGAGCGATGGCATGGTTTTATTTAATAAATAAAGCTAGAGAACGTTGTCGTAGGGCAGTGATAGTCACTGTTAATGCAACAAGAGCCGCACTGAGCATAGAGCCGCCGCCGCCCCCAAACAAAGCGTTGCTAGGCAACATATCTTGCTACTTTGTCAAATCAGTAACATTCAGCTTTTTAGCAAGGAATGGTTATCCTAAATATTGCACGGAGTAATGGCATCTCAGCCCCGTGTCTGGGTTCACCAGAAGAATCTTCCAGGAGCTGCGAGCTGATCGCTCTGATTGGTTGACGCCCTGCAAAGTTCAGCTTTGCCCATCTCTGGCTTTTGACGTACCGAGCTTAAAAAACTTCTTACATTTTCGGTGCGTTCCACATGGAACTCCTACGCCCAAAACACTCAAAACGCGGTGCAAGAAAGCTAGACGAACCCTTGCTGCGCCTCCACAGACTTTACAGGGAAGCCTGCCGCTCTTGACGCTCAAAACGCGTTTGGTCCGAACACACCGTTATGGTCTTTCTTGCCAGTTTTTAGCACCGCTAACCAAACAAATCGTTATCGTCCAATCAGCAAATCTTTTGCAGAAGAGATGACTAAATGATGGTGTTTGCCTTGTTTTATTAGTCAAGCTTTTTATCATTTTGTTGTCTTTTCTCCACGGCGAGAAAACCGGTCAAGTCACTGAGCGTCACAACTACCCAGCGGCAGTTGTTGAATAAGTGCAGCTCAGGCGGTTCCAGTGTTAAATGTTGGAGCACAGCAACCACTTTCATCCATCTGCTTTCTGTAACCCATCTTTATTCCACACTGGCTTTCTCCTTCACGTCCCACCCAGCAGGGAGATGACATAATGAAGACTTTTAATCGAAGACAAAGACGCTGTGTGACATTAAACATGTGCATCAGTGAACCTGACGATGTGACGGAGGAGGCTCCTGTTTCACAAGGTCACACCAGAGGACGTCAGACAGATCGGGGAGCATCACAGACACACACACACACACACACAGCAGGCACAAGGACGACAGGAACGGAGAGTGACTGGAAAAGACCGGGGACCTAGTTGGAAAGATGGGGGGGATGAATCAACAAAACTGTGCTGTCAGCATCCCTGCGGCCAGCAGGGAGCATGAAGTGAGTTGACGTGCGCCGCTGAGTCTTCCTCTTTTCTCCTTCATCCTCTCTTCCTTCCATTTTTTTTCCTCTTTGTCTTTCTCTCTCCTCCATATGGCAGATTCCACCTCTTCCCCTCCCCCCCTGCCCTGCTGTGCACACTATTGAAATGGCGTCCCTCCCACACACAAACCCACGCTTGCCTGCACAACCGTCCTACATCCCCTGAGCCATGTCTTATTTACGGTTCGATTACGGGCGGCCGCCCTCCAGGACAGACGTCCTCCTCTGCCCTGTGCCCAGATGTGGCTCAAAAAATTTGGGTGGTCATTGGAGGAGGAGGAGGAGGAGGATGGGGGGTGTCCACTGGGTTCAGGACAACATCTGCTAAGTATAAAAAAGAAATGCAGCAGCATCATGGCATTGGTGTCAAAAGCAGACCAGGAGGAAGAAGCCTAACATGCAAACGGGGGGGGGGGGGGGGGGGGGGAATGCACGCAGTGAATGCACGCTTACACCTCTAAAGGAAAAAAATGAAATAAAACCTGCATCCCTGAGAGGCACAACATGTCACTGACCCTGCTGGAGAGGCGAGTAACCAAACTGATGCATCTTCCTCCAAAAAGCACCAACCGTGCTGCCGACACATTCCACTGAAGCCTCCATCGCTCTGCTCTCTGCAGAGGATGCACAGCACCTCTGTGGGATTTCAAACTCCTCCCTCGTATGGGCCGTTGGATATAGCAACAAATCTTACAGTAACACGTTGCTGGTGAACATTAAAAGGTCTTATCTAACACACTGCAGGTTCACTGGCAGGTGGGACATTACAAATTCTTGCATTTATGGTCCAACAGATCACACTAGGGGTCTGATAAGATCTGCACCGGGCTGCCTCCTACATACTGTCCTGGTCCAAAGTTCTTTACCAAAACAATAAGAAGATGTATAAAATGTTCCTTAAAAAGGACAGAGTGACATCTCCACAGTGGTTTCATTCTTTGTTTTCATTACGCTAAAAGAATATAATCCACTTGCTCCTCTGTGCTGTCCATGGTCCTGAACCATGAAAAACTTCGAGACATTTGGGCAGAAAATTTTACTTTTCAAAC
Organism: Telmatherina bonti; assembly: GCF_933228915.1. Classification (NCBI taxonomy): domain Eukaryota; kingdom Metazoa; phylum Chordata; class Actinopteri; order Atheriniformes; family Telmatherinidae; genus Telmatherina; species Telmatherina bonti. The sequence continues at coordinate 29,128,283 of NC_136613.1, read as the reverse complement.
TCTTTTATGGCTTTTATAAATTGACCGTAGAATAGACAGACTAAAGTTTCAGAATCCACTTATCTCCAGAAATGTTACATCCACATAAAATATTTCAATTTTCTCATTAGAAAGGGATGTTAAAGACGCATTATAAAACTTTCTGACCTTAAAACTCTGCGTCGCGGACTTGTTCGATGACACAGTGACATCTATTGTGTGCGGGAGACTGAGAATCTGCACTAAACAACTTTTACATCCAGAACGCAATGTGACGTGTCGTTTCATGGTAAAATAAGGAACTGGCTGTTTTGAACGTGCAATTTCCCCGATTCAACAAAGAAACACAAGAAGATTAAATGAGAGAAATCGACAAAAAATTATTCAATGTAAGATTTTCTGTTGCCAGCTGGAGACAGCTAACAGCTCAGGTAGGATGCAAGATGGATGCTGAATTGCTTCTCATGCTCCACGGCAAGCATGAACCTTAAAAACTGAATATGTAAAATGTGACATTTATTTAATGAACAAGTTCCCCAGTTAAAATGTAGACATTTTGGCTCAAAAGGGTCTAAAGTCAAATCAATAAATAAATAAATAATGTTTTCCCAAAGAGGCAGGTTGACATGACCATGTTGGTCCAGGTTTATCACATATTTGTTAACATGTTGGAGAAAACCTGAACGAGCAAATTGAGTCGAACCAAAACTCTTATTTTAAAATGCTTGTTAATGTTTCAGTCCATCCAATATCATACAAAAGTCACAATTCACCCAAGCCTTTATGATTTGAATCCTAGTCCTGCTGCTGGGAAAGTGAGCTTCGATTGGTGCATTGTGAAAGCGCAAACAAACTTCGTTACAGATCAAGGAAGCAGCATGGAAGAACTGTGTAAAAGTTCTGATAGAAGGTTTGGTCAACTCAAGCCTGCTGGAATCTGATACAGCTCCTTGTTTTACTGTTGTGTGCTGAGAACATTAACCAGCATAAGAACAAGTTTTTTCTTCATCACGTGTCTCTTCTTCCCTGCAGCGGAGTGGATCACCTCACTTAAAAGTTAGATTAATCTGAATAGTGCAGCTTGATGGCAAAATCCATCCGAAAAATGCTGCAGTGCCTCCTTAATGTCTCTCACTAAGAACAACCTTTTCCACCATTGCCAAGTTTAGGGTTATCTGAAACTGATGTGAACTTTACACTCTAAAAAAGCTTCAGGTGGCATTTCATTATGCTTTTAGAATATTGTTGTTATTTCCAAGTAAGATGCTCATCTCAAATAACGTTCCTACCTTTCATGCTGTGCCAAGGAATTTCATGTATAGATTTATGTGTCAATTAAGGGAGTCAAAAAATGTAATTGTAATGGTTATGACTGAGCCATAATTAAGTGACACAAGGTATTTCTCCTGTTTTTGGAAGCACTGGAATGAATGTCTGTCTCTACAGATGTTTTTCTAATTATGTGTGTGTGTATATGAACGTGTTTTTATTTTTCTTCTTCTTCTTTTCTTTTACTATTAATTGCTGATATGGACAGATGTGTCTGGAATAAATATTATTATCATTATTTATTATTATTATTATTATTATTATTATTATTATTATTATTACTACTCTGCACCGCCTTCCAGAGCAATGGTTCCCAACTTATTTCCTTAAAGACCCCTCTTTGTGTAACACCCCTTAAACCAGGGGTGTTCAGCTCTGGTCCTCAAGGGCCACAATCCTGCAAGTTTTCCCATGCATTTCTGCTTCAAAACACCTGATGCAAACTAATCAGTCATTGTGCAGAACTTCATTGGCTGTTGGATCCATTTAATGAAAGCCAGGTGTGTTGGAACAAGTATCAGTCAAAAACCTGCAGGATAACAGCCCTACAGCACCGACTTTGGACACCCTTGCCTTAAACCATCATCAAATACACTGGGATGAAAACAATGATCTAATTAGTAGGGCTGTGACGATATGCTTTTGTCCTGATTTGATTTAATTCCAATTTAAATTGCGATTCTCACAATTCTTTGATATTGCTGATTTTTGTAGATTAAAAAAATTTTTTGCTCATATTTTTTCTTGATTTCATTTTGGAAAAATAACACAGTAGCCAGACCATCATTCTGCTGCTATAATGCCCAAGAAGTTAAAAAAAAAAAATCACTAAAAATGACAACATTTTAATGGATTAATTTTATTTATTCGAAAGAAAAAATCCAATTTAAAACAATCAAATTTTAAAAAAATCAAATTTTAAAAAATCCATTTTAAAATTGCAAAAAATTCTAGATTTTTTTATTTTTCTGATTCGATTTTCCCACCCCTACTAATTAGACTCCCAAAATGAAGTCAAAGCAAAGGATGACTCAACTATGCATATAACTGTGGTGTGTGTACAGCGTATAAAGTTTTAAAAAAAAAGCATTATACCTGCCTTTCACCCCTCTGAAGAACGGATGTCCCCCAGTAAACAATCCTGTTATGTCTGGACATTGCGTGAACCATGGACACTAATTCATTTCCTCCCACTTTGTTTTCTGTTCTCTAGCATGAAAACCTTTAAGCACCTCTTAGCAAGAGGATATATCTAATGGTAATCCCCCGCCGTGGTTGTGAGCATTGTTCACTTTTGCAATGTTTATGTAATTTCCCAACTGAACTCATTGTGTCCGCAGACAAATGAATTTGCAAACAACCCCCCCCCTCCTGCTGTGATGGTGCCATTTAAATGTAGCAACATGCCTGACAGCAAGTCCCTCTCCACTGCGTAGATTTGGGTCACCAGGCTGCGTTACGAAATGACAGTCACCCTCATGAGCCCATTTAGCGATCTGTGCTGTTTTAGCACTTAAATTATTTGTTTTCCTTCAAAAATAAACAAATAACTAAATAAACAGTAAGAAATTGTTGTAATGGGTAAAAGTGAGAATAAATGGAAGATCTGCGCAGCGGTTACATGTCTACCAAATGCAACTGTGAATCTAGCATCATGATGCCAGCACACTGTATCTGCCTCACTAGCTTCTCAGTTTTGTTTCAAAATTACTTTTTCCATGCTAACTTGCTGTGACATATGCTCCTTGCTTTCTTTAAAGAACTCAGTAACAAGCAATATCTGCAATATCTTTAAAGGTGAACATTTTCAGGTTGTAATCACTGCACCAGAAAGAAGAGGAAAGTGAAAAAGCAGCCAGACGGTCCCACTTCCTCAGTATGGTTCTGCTGAAGTCCCATGCATGCTCAGGATGTGGGGCTGAACAAAAATATTAGATTGAAAAAGTAACCAATCAACAGAGAGGGCATTTTTGTCATGGCTTTTAAACCAAAAGCAGTGTGTTGTTTCGACACTAAAGCTACAGTGTATTCAGAGGTGCAAATACCCCCCACCCCCCACCTCCCATAGGAAAAACCTGTGACTGCAATAATTTGATGGGACGTCATCACACCGTGTCACAGCTTGGAGATAATAATAGCCCTTTTCCATCAGTTCCTTCTCAGCTCAACTCAACTAAGTTTTTATGGTTTCCCATTAGCAAGTAGCACGTGCTACCAGGTAGCACAGTAGATGTGATGTCTACAGCCTGCAGGGATGATAGAAGCTGTCATCTGGCAAAAGAAAAAATCAAGGAGCTATGTGGTTTTTGGGTTACATATAAATGACTTTGCTGGACTTCCACCTTGTCATAATAAACCTGCCCACATTCAGGTAACACACATGTAACTAAAACAGTAGAAACCATGTAGAGATGAGCAGAATCAAGTCAAACCCAATAGTTACTAGTGGGAAAATAGAGTAAATTTAACTGGGCCGTGGACACGATCCCTCTACAACAGGACACATGGCAACCTACCAGCTGTTTTCTAGTTAAATTAATCGTTTTCATTTCTCTTCGAGTTGATCTTCTTTGTTTCAGACCCTCCATATGACACTTTACAGTTAGCTTACATATGTTTTTGTAAATTTTCTCCACTCTTGTTGGCGTAGACTCAATATCCTCAGTAACAATCTGGGCCTTGGTGTTATGTTCCCATCAATGCCATCCCGAGCTGAAAAAGGTAAATGCAAAGAAGTAGGACTAAATGTCCATTAAAGATATACCCAGAAGCCAGATCTTAGTGGGTGTTCATTGATATAACATTGAAATTTATGGAAAAAATAAATAGAAAAAGACAAGATTACCATTTCTTTGATCAGCTGGTTTCCATTAGTAACCAAATACTAACTGAATTAAGGTTCCTGTGTTGAGAATTAACCAATAAGCACACCACTGACTTTTACTGTGTAACAGTGGGGTAATAGTTCATTTAATAATCACTAATACCCCAGAGGTAACTTTAGTGCAGAAAAGCTGCGTGCAAAGGGCAAAACAGCTTAATCACATTTTGCCATTCAAGGTGCTGATAGGTGCAACACAGCACACACTTCTGAAGTGCAAAATGAAAACTCACACCTGCCCTGCTGAAGCAAAACATCCAAATTTAGGCACGTCTTTCATCACCACTTGGTCTGAGGGAGAGAACTGGGTGTGTGGAGAGAAAAAAGTCTGCACAATGGGAATAGAAAGAAATGTGCGTTCCTCTGCATGGGTTCGTTCGTGCAAAGATTTCTCTGAAATACAAACAAATGAAACCAAAGCAACAGAGCAGGAGGCCCCAAACTGGAAAAAAAAAAAACCCACTGATGACTCATGTGATTCACACATAATACCCATGTTTTATTTTTAATGATGAGCTTCACTGAAGAGGCGCCAACATGAGAATTGAAGGGTAATATCAATGTGAAGAGTCTCATTTGACTGCAAATGATGAACTTTAATGTGATCTTATTACTTATTCACTTGTCAAATGAGCAGTCAATGGCTGAGAGCTTAGCTGACAACACAGCAGTCGTTCACTGAAAGCCACTCGACAGCAGAGCAAGTCTGGCCTTACAATGCTGCAGCCACTTTATGGGGACTGGGATTTATAAAGGGGCTTCGTGACGAACCCAATTACCATTTGCAACTGCATTTATTGACAACATCTGCTGCAATCACAGGTCAGTGTTTTCATCTCGCAGCTTTTCCATCTGAACATCAAGTGTTCTCGGGTAAGATGCTTTACCTCGCATGCCTCCTGGTGTGTGTGGAGCAAATGCGGCTCCTACTGAAAAGCTTTCTGAGTATTCAACAAGCTTAGTAGAGAGCTAAATGCATGCAGTTCATTTTCCATTTCAATGCATTTCCACAACCCGGTTTCAGTCTGCGTTTTATCATTTTCACACTGACACAGTCGAGTTGGATGCAAAGGAGGGACATGTGGTGTCACTCTTTTTTTTTATTTATTTAATTTTTTTAAATTTATTTTAAAAGGCCGGGTGCGTGCACGCCATGGCCCTCAGAGCCAATCACGCCCGTTTAAGTCAATGGTTTAGTCCACACCAGGCATGCCACAATGCGTGTCAGATGCATCTGAAAAGTGGCTCATTGTGGCTGTCCGCTAAACAGACGCAACGGGTCTGTTTTTGATGGAGCATGCTTCCAGAACATGTCAAGCTCAGCGGTTCAGATAGAGCCAGACAGGATATCATGGATGGGAGCAGAACTATCCGGTGACACCAGGTCAAAAGTCAATCGGTCCAAGTATCTCAATGCTTCAGTTTTGCCTGGTTTCATGCACAACGAACCCTGTTATTTCATATTTAACGAGAAACTTCATCTACGGCAAGGTGGGTTTTGTGTGTTTTAATGCCACGTGTTATAAAAAATATTCATACTTTCTCACCACCTTGATCGGCTGTTGTACTAAAACAATCCCTTTTATCTGCAGCAGCAAAAATACGGAAGTAGCAAGGTTTCGCTTCGTGCTATTCCGTGTTACCCACGCCCACTTCAAATGTCCAACCAATCACACGACACTTTTTGGAGCCCCACAAGAAAAACATTCTGCAAGCTTGATGTGAAAAGAACTGTCTTCAATTACGTCCACGAGAGCAAATTGATGTCATTTTCTTCTTGGTTCCTTGAGAACAAATAAAAAGTTCTACATACTACATCTCATGGAGTATGTAGCATTGCTTAAATCTCATGATCAGAAAAGTTACAAGCCACGTAACAAAGCTGACAAGACTAATGAGACCAACAGTCTGTTTGAACAACAGCCTGGGTTTTAGGGAAGCACTGCAGAAAACCAGACCCAACTGCTTTCATGTAAATGGACCTCTAATGATTAACAATTAACTGTATAATTATGATTACTTGAAACAACTGTGATGCACTCTGCTAAAGGATCGCTGTCATCTTTATTCATTCATTCATTCATTCATTTTCTGAACCGCTTATTCCAATTCAGGGTCGCGGGGAAGCTGGAGCCTATCCCAGCCGGCTTTGGGCAACAGGCAGGGTACACCCTGGACAGCTCGCCAGTCCATCGCAGGGCCACACAGAGAGACGAACAACCACTCACGCTCACACTAATTCCTAGGGGCAATTTAGAGTGACCAATTAACCTATCATGCATGTCTTTGGATGGTGGGAGGAAGCCGGAGTACCCGGAGAGAACCCACGCATACACGGGGAGAACATGCAGACTCCACACAAAAAGGCCACTGACCAAACCAGCCAAGGATCGAACCAGCGACCTTCTTGCTGCGAGGCCACAGTGCTAACCACTGCGCCACCGTGCAGCCTGTCATCTTTATTAATCTGTACAAAACCAGCTGGCTGAAACTAGCAGGAGTCATATTTCCACACTGAATTTAATGATGTCTTCTGTCCCACAATGTTTTGTAAGCTTCTGCATTCATTTCCAATAAAGATTTGTTTAGCAAACGTCTGGTTGACTTCTAATATAATGATTGTCTCTCCATCATCATGAAATAAATTCAAGAAGATCAGAGAGTAGATGACAGGATGACTATAAACTCAGTCTGCGCAAGCAGAAAAAAATGATTGTCCACGAAGGTCATGTATTCTTCTGCTCATATCAGAAACGCTGCATGAGTCTCTTAATAGCTACTATTGACAGGCAGATACTTTTTTTAAAAGCTTAAAAGGACGTTGGGGGCTATCAGAAGGGGCCATCACTGTAATAAACAGCTCCACGGTAATGTACATATAGACACTGCAGGATTTCATGGGCTGCAGTACAACTACTCAGGTATCCACACAAGGACTCTCACAAAGACCATAAATCTTCCTGGTGGCTGTCAAAAGACTCCTCGTTTCTCCAACTGAGACAAGAGTTTGACACTATCAGTGCTGCGCTGCGGTCCATGCTACACAAAGCAATTGGCCCCAACAAGCAACATGGGTTTTCTACGGGTAATCCGGCTTCCTCCCACCCACAAAACATGCATGTTAGGCTAATTGCTATGGATTATTGATCACTTCTCACATGTATAAAAGTGTAACGACAATAAAACTAATTGTAAAGAGTTAAGGTCCTTCAACGTCATCAGCCTTGGTTCCCTTTTGGCTGATTTTCTGATACTCTTTGGGGAACAACTTAAACCGGGACCTGGTGCTGGTCCAGAGTCTGTTCAACAAACTATAAGATCAAATTTGCTTTTCCACGGGCCAGAGAGCATGTCCCCAAGTCTATTCCAACGCCCATTGTGTCGTTTGAAGCTCTTTCTGGTCGATAATCACAGCACAGTTGGGACCATGCACAAACATTGTGCTGGATACAACCAGAACAGGGAATGGGGTTTCATATTCTGGTTAGGGCTGGGCGATATGACCAAAATCTCATCTCACGATATAGTTTATTTTATATCCCCATAACGATATAAAATTGTTTGTGTATTTTTGAGTCAGTCATCAGTTATGTGTCAGATGTTTTTGGCAACGGCAGCAGAGTTCTCCTTCCATCTGCGGGAACTATGGCCGTATGACGTGTCAAGGGTAAAAGCCTGTTGCAGCGTTTATGTCTGGAGTTTCTTATGAGTGTTTTTGCCACAACTTTACGCTGCTTTTGCTTGTTGACTCTATTCTTTATTCTGTATTCTTTATCCTGATTCTTGCGCAGGTGATAAAATGAGTTAGTTGTGTCGGTGTCCGTTGTTGGGACTGCGAGCTAGTCTCTTGTCGGTTCCACGTCAGTCTTTTTATATCCAAACTGCATCCATGCAACAGAAATCTTCCCTCTTTTTTGAACAAGCTCATCATTTTTGGTTGGCTGGTCATCTTTTAGTGGATTACCCTGCTATGAAATGCGTTAACTTCCCTCTTTCTCCATATTTGTTTATATATTGCAGCATGCATGCCGTAAAGCGCATCTTGATGGAAAATAGCATAGTGCAGTTTAGCATCTTATCGTGGCGTAAACAATAGAGCCTCATATGAAACAAACATTTTCTCTCGTCCAAACAATATTTATTGTCATATCACCCAGCCCTAATTCTTGTGATGTTAAAATAACAACATGCCCTTCAAAAGCAGCATCATATGATACTTTGGAAGAAAATGAAGGAAGACCTGCTGGGCTCCTTCAAATTCACCTCCAACATGAAGCTGTTCAGACTCGATTAATTCCACGTGTTTAAAACACATCACAGGCCGCTTCATAAGGTACATCTGTTCCACTGCTTCTCATCATGGATGTGCAGCCGGCAAATCTGCAGCAACTGTGTGATGCTATCACGTCAATTTGGAGCAAAATTGCTGAGGAATGTTTCCAACACCTTGTTAAAATCATGACACAGGGACTGGTGAGTGAGAAGTGGCTGCTGAGTGCGGTATTTGGAGTCTTTCTGGTCAACATGTTAACGTCAGCCGCTCCTCATAAGAGTTTTGAGGTCAAGACCTGCTCTACAACCAGTTTTCCAGTAGTTAGTTCTCTGTCTGTCAGACTGCAAATAACTGGCTCATGATTGGGCATTTTACTAAAACAGCAGTCAAATACAGAAACAAGTTCAAGCCCACACAACTCGTCTAGTTAACAGAAGTAAAACCTCACAATGCCGCTGACAGTTAAAGCTTTCTTTTCCATAAACTTCTTAAAGAGGAAAACCAACCTAAACTGAGAATGCAGACGGGTAACAAATCAACCCTGCTTGTGATTTGTGACATGTTATTCTTTTTTGATTGATTTATTTTTAAAACGTAACTTCGTGCCCCTCTTTATATGATGGCAATGAATTGATTGAGGAATGTAAATGACCTGAAGCTGAAACAGAACATTCCTCTGTGATGTACGTGTGTTTTCCACTTCAGACAACAAACAATACTGCCATTATCTTTAGCAAACGCAGGCTGCATGCTGAACAAATTTCCACCAACTCAAAGACTTGCTTAATTGCTCTCACATTGGTTCTCAGAATGAAATGATTTAGGGAATTATGGTCACCAAAGCAAGATGTCTTTTGTGTGGCACGGTGTTATTTATCATGCACTCTAAACTTAAAAAGCATAATAATTTCCACTATTTACGTATTATGCATCATTGTGTGTGATCAAGTGCAAGCGGGGTAAAAATTAAACTAATCATAGAGTGCAACTCTGGGAGAAATTCCCAACAACGGGGGTGAGTTTTTGACGCTTGTTTCTGATTACAAACCATTCCTTCTTCACCATCACGATTTCTGTACAAGCACTGACACAAATTGCCTGGGGGTAGAGCAAATCCTGACCTGTTTTATAGAAACAAAGGGATCAAATTAAAATGTTCCCACTGAGTGAGCAGAGTACAGAAATATGCCCCCACAGACTGGCAGCACCTGCTGCATTACGCTGCTCCTGACAGTTCTTCTTCCTCCAGCATCTCTCTCAGTTCTAAAAACACTGGAGCTGTGGAAGAGTAAAAATATGTTCCACTGATCAGCACACGTTTCAGGATTTCATCAAGAGACACTGACTTTTTTCCCACCTGACAGCACATTGAGTACATAAATAAAAGTGTAAGAATTGGACAGAATAACATCGACTAGTCTGTGGTTTGAGACTAAATAAGCTGCAAATTTATTTTTAAAAAATTCTTTACGTGCTAACGTAAGGGAACTGAGTTTGGGATGGCAAAGTAAATCTGCTGGTTTCTACTGGAAACAAGAAAGTCAAAAACATAAGAAGGTCCTTATGCGAGTTTCTGCTTCAGTCTGAAACTTGACAGTCAAACCAAAAGCCAAACCAAGGAAGAATGGTGGTAGAACGTCCTACAAAACTTCCTTTACTAGCTCCACTACCACCATCCTGGAGTGCAAACATTTTCAGGCTGGGACTTTTGTCAATCTTGCAAAATAACTGAAAATAACTTTGAGGTTTAGAACAATGCAGTAGTGGGAACCAGTAAACTTCCTGTTTAATGGCGAAAGACATTTCATATGAAACTACTGGAATCATGAGAGAGCTTAAGCTGAGGCATTGACAGAATAATGTTCACAATCTAAAGAGTGCTGAGATGAACGGACTGGACTGGGATAGCACATATAACTGCAATGACTGTATGTATTTCAAAACAGTGATTCATCCAGGAGACGACTTGTGATCAATAAGTTCCAGTTATTAAATTTGACATGATCTGGGAAGACTGTTAAAATGAAAATAACAATAAACATAATGCCTAACTTCCTGTTTGGTTTGGTCCACAATTATATTTCTGTCTATCCTGACATGTTAAATATAAACAAAATTTCAATAGTTTTAGCTAATTCAGTACCGACACACTAGGTGGTAACTTTACCATGAGCATGCACAAAACGCTTAAACTGTCAAACTTTTCACAATCCACTGTGGGGGTGGGCATAGTTTCAGCCCATTCAAACAACTAGGATCATCATTTATTTGGCATAAAGAGAATCAATGCTACAAATACAAAAATCCTTTGTTGAACCTTCAGTGCTTGGACTGTGCAGGCTTTAGCAACATGTAAACATGTTAGTTTGACTGAAATCAGACCATTAAAGCATTTTTACAGTCAAGCTTTGAAAGCAACTAAAAACTGCAGCTGGGAGTCGAGCTGCTCCTGCATGTTTACTTTTAATTATTTAATTTTTATTGTGATGTTTGCTATTCGTTCTTGTCTTTTATGCTTCTTTATAGCATCTGTAATGCTTTTTATGTTTTATGTAAAGCATTTTGAGTTGTCTTTGCACTTTAAAGGTGCTATACAAATAGACTTGCCTTGCCTTTAGCTGGACTAGAACTAGCCACTCTGAGCATGCTCCATTGTTCTTACCGCTAGCATTGACCCAGAAGTAAGAGAAATAGCCAGCACACATGGTAAGAAAATTTTATTAAAAAAAAAAAAAACAAAAAAAAAAAACAAGAACTAATAATAATGTGTATCTCAAACAAGCGAAGCTCCCGCACGTCCAGTTTTAGTCTGTGCTGTAACAGCTGGGTCTAGGTTAGGCAATGGTCTGAACAAGAACTGGAACTGCTTTGGTTGAAAAAAGGCATACGTGTCATACGTATCATCAACACTTCTAAACAAAATATTTCCCAACAAAGCGAAGCTCGGTGCACTCATTTTGACCTAATCTTAGTCTTTGTTTTCTTTCAAAACCATACAGTATCACCAAGAACTCCACAGAATAAAGAGGACAGGAAAAAAAAGGGACTTGATGAATTTGAAAGCGGTGCAACAGCTTCATTCATTCATTCCTCCAGCTGCAGGCTCTTTAATCATTTAAAAGTTTGTTTTTAAAAAGTCGTTTACAAGTAGAGGATTTACTGTCTTTTATGTCATTCTACTAAAGCACAATGCCAAGGATCAGAATAGAGCTTATAAAACAAGAAAAGAGTGTTTTCACAGCAAGTCCATGTGGCCTGCATTATTGATGGGTTTGGTCTAATCCACAGTGAAAACATGTACAGTCACATCATGACACAGTCCATGTTTCAGGCGGGTGATACACACTCAGTGTACAGCTATGATGTGAGTCTTTGTGTGGATGGCTGTTCTTACGCATATGCTCACAAAGCATGCCCAAGAGAATGCTGGAAAAACACAAAGTGACTTCTCGCAGACATGGCAAGTGACTTTGACCATACCCTGAGGAAACGTGTCCTTGGCTCGGGAACAGTGGAGATCTGGAAGCTTATATAAAGACAATGACAGGTATACTTCTGTGGAGAGGGTTAGTTTCTGAGAGAGATTAAGAACTGGAGTAACCTCTGAGGATGTAAAGTTAATACTAAATGGACTGGAAGAAAATGTTAAAAATGTCTGGAACTGTCTTAAATCCCGCCTGGTATATGCCATCTAAATACACCCTCGAGTTATACCTCCAAATGTAAAACTTGAAGAGATTCTTTCCAGTTGTCTTTTGACCTCTTTAAGATTAACTTTTATGCTTATCTTTATATTATTTCTTCTATTTATCAATGCTTCTGTAAAGTAAAAAGGAAAACAGTAACATCAAGCCTTTCACAAAGAGGAGATAAGGCAACGATGGACTGATGTGTTGAACCAATTCCAAAAATGCTGATGAAGTTGCCCCAACAAGAAACACTATCAAAAGATTTGGCAACCTTATCAGAGATCTCTCTTGGGATGGACAAAGACAACACCAAAAGCACCAGAAGAGGACACATGGAGCTGACATAGAAACTAAATTTGCATTGATTTCTCTTATTTTTTTTTGTAATAATGTATATTTTAAATATCCTATTCCTGATCTTCGAGTATCAGAGCTATCCAACTTTGAGATATTATTTCCATTTGTACACACCTCGTAGAAATTAAACTGATCCAAACAGCAAATTACAGGGAACCATCTAAAGCCTGCAGGGCAGTGGCCATCGAGGACCAAATCTGGAAAGCTTTGTGTTTTAAAACAGCAGCATTCTCATTTCATATGCATCATTATGCACACACAAATCCACACAAAAAGGTTCTAAAAGAAAATGCATTGGATAATGTTCTGGTATCAGCATTTTACTGAGATTTAATTGCTTCCTTACCTCACAAAAATAAGTCTCCATGAAAGAAACCACTGCATGCAACCCCACCTACTCTGATGGAGTTTCAATGCAGCCACAAAGTTGTGGCTGAAGTGAGGAGGCTGCTGCTGCGAATGAGTGCAGCCATTTAAATGTGAAGCGCAGCAGACAGAGCATGAATATTCAGCCAGACACACATACACCAGCAAAGGTTACAGATTATAAATAAACATCCTGATTCATCCACAGTCCCAAATACTTTTTTTTTTTTTTCATTTTTGCATGATACTTATGCAAAAGCTATATTTTCACTCATGTCACCAAAACGCTGTGACTCCTTTCAAAGCTGCTTCATAAAACCATCCAGAGCAGGAGTCCAAAACAAACAACAAGCTAATTGCTAATCAGCAATGCATGCACGCAAACATTTGGAGTCATAAGCGGACACAGATCCTTATCAACCCGAACGGAAGATAGCATGTGGCACTGAATATTTGCAGATGTTTCTTTTTCTGTAGCAACACATAAGCTTATCATCTAGCATTTGTTTATCGTGTTTTTATGACGAAATGCGTTATTTCAGTTCAACGGACAGCATCATGCTACAGTACATACAATCCATCAATAATGTGCTGGCTAGCCTGTGTAGCACTTCTGCTCATGACTGTTCCAGTCAACTATGATGGACCAAAATCCCAGTGGTTACCTTGCCCTGCCCTTTGTTGTGCTAACATGTGTGGGTGTACGGCATTGACTGTAATGTCACGTTCACGCTCTGATGCTAACTGTGTCTGGCATGTGCATTAGTCCTTTCTTCTGTTTGCACAGAGAACTCAACTCAAGTGAGTGCAGGAAGAGAATCCAAGTACTGCTAAAAATAAAAAAAGAAAATGGCCTTAAGATCACCTCACTCTCCCAACACCTCACCTAAAGGTTACAATCTGCCCTAAAGTAGCGATGAGTCTGCATCATGCAGTCACAATGTGGGCTTTCTGAATAAGGGCGTCATGGCCACAGCTTTCGGCTCACCACAATTTGGCATGGGTGGTGATAAAGCAGCACTGGCGTGGAGCCCATCAGAAAAAAGCAAAATGTCAAGTAAGTAAGCCAGAGTCACGTACCCTGACTACATCCTCTGAACTTTACAAAAGAGAGTCCCTTGATTACAGAAGCTAACCAAAGTCTTAAATGACCTTGGCACAAAGTACCACACAACCATTCTACTTATGCTATTTTTCCATTCAACACTACAGCTTACTTTAGGCTTCTCCACTCTGTTTTTGACTTCAGACGCCTTAATCAGCTCAACATATCACTACAGCTGCATGTAAATCTGCAGCAACAAACAGAACAAAGTGCTCATTGCATGGCGTAGCTCTGCAGCAGCTCAGGGTGCAAAGTGTTTGACACAAAAGTACAATGTGTAAATAGGAAACATTCAGCTCGTATGGATTTGTAATTAAGTTCGCAGTGGGATATCTGTGGTTTGTCAACACTTCTGGGAATTGTGCACATGGACTTGCTTCTCAGAGAGCAAGGACGTCTGCTGGTCTGTGCAGGACTGTGACCCTCACAGGTGAGAATTCTTCCTGCTTTACTCATTTATATTGAATGGGCTCATTTTAACTTCAGCTATTGGTTTTGCTTAATTCACCACGAAGCTAAAACAATAATAATAGTGAAGTCAACATAGACTGGGCTCCTACCGAGAATCAAGGCCATGATAGAGGGAAACAGTTGCAGTAATGGTTTTTTTTTAATTCCTTTTTAATAAAACAGCAAAAATATGCGTTTACAAGGGCAGAAACAAAGCAGGATTTGTCACGAGGGGTTTTAAAAACCAAATGTTTTCACCCATCTACACATGAAGAAGTTATAGGCTTCAAAGCTTTTCCATGCTTTCATCTGCTTGGTCGTGAAGGACCAGATGGTTAAAGTTATTGGGAAACTGACAGCTATTTCTCTCTTTCAAAGCTTATATGTGGAAAATGTATGAAGATCTATGTAATCACATTGTTCTTCTTCTAACAAATGTATGTTGCAGCTTAATTCATATCTAAACTGAAAATACTTACATAAATATGTTATACTCATAACATTTTGTATCTAGCCATTTTGGTTTGCTTTGCCTCCATGTTATTTGCAGGAAGTCCAGGAGTCAGCCAAGGTCATGTGAACTCAATACAAGCAATATATTGCATTGCATCAATTTCAAGTTTTCAGTGGAGAAACCCACTTACTTTATGTATTAATAGCTTCATTTCTGTGCACCTATGGTTCAGTCTGATTGCTGTAATGGATGATGGCAGATAACAACTTCAGTTTTGTTGTGGTCAAACAACAACTGTTGTAAAACCACACTTCAAGCCACCATCAAGATAAGGTGGAAAGCATCTGTCCCAACAGGGTGTTCATGTTGTTTTCCTTCAATGCAAAGTGCACTTAACGTAGAATGCCTCACAGCTACGGAGGAAAAACTGAGCTCTTGTCTTCATGTTGCGCTGAGAAACAGCACAACAGAACATAAAGTATTGTGTTTTTAAGGGTATAAGATGCACATTTCTGCTTTAACCAATAATTCTGCAGCATAATGGAAGCACTTAGCCTTTGTCACAGTGTTCAAATCACTGTTATTCATGCAAATTACTACAGTTATATTAATACCCTTGACTTGCCAGTTTGCACTTCCAATTAACAGCAATCGCAAATATCAAACACACCAATTTACATTTAAATACTTCATAGTCTACACCACCCCGTTAATAGCTCACAAACAGTCTCTTTGACACTGTTAGCTAGCTTGTAATTAATAACAGTAGCCCAAGGCAGTGATTGTGTGGTACAAGTTTGGTAGACAGACTGACTCATTGATTTTGCTTCCATCTCATGTAAAAAAACAATGGACCAAAAATCCATTTTCGTTCTAATGTGAACCAGATGGGAAATGACAGGATTTCTGACAGCTGCAGTGAAATGTAAAACAGCAAGGTCGTCTGTGGCCTCCGTTTTTCCCGGTACAAATGTGAAGCTGACATTAACTCCAAGCTACACAAAATGTATTCAGATTCTGATGTCCGAGCTGAGCGGGACAAAGCTTTTTACAAAAATCATTTGTTTATTGTTTATGTTTCCAGGCCAATGACTGCTGGGGCACGTTGACGTTGGTAACACTGCAGTACTAATGCTGTCACCCAGCGGTCCACGCACCACCATTTCAGACAGTCAGTTTATAATAGTTTTGACTATTACAAATACTTATAGTCAAGCCAGTGGAGCTACACAGTGGTACTTCAATATAAAACACCTTATATTTACTCTTCTGTAGTATCAGGAACTTTAGTTATTGACACCATTAGGGGTTTGTTGTTTTAATGTCAACTGGATGTTGACATAGAGCCTGGAAACCAGTACTGCAGAACCACGCATTAAGGGCTGGCACCATCGCACTTTGCCATCGTGAACGATACCCAAGAAATATGACGCAACCACTCTACATGCTTTATCCATCACCAGAAGGAGACGTACTCCAAGCAGGTGCATAAATCCTTGTTGTATCCACCCGATACAACGAACTTAGAATGAAGGCTGCTGCTGTCACACACTGACAGAGTAACATCAGGTATGTAGTCCAACAAATACAGCCAGTCAATGAGCTGAAACACCAGCGTTCAGAAAGATGTTGCAGCTGTTTAATAAGCAGTATGGATAACCAGGAAAAACAAACATCCCCAAAGACTGCAACCACAAACTTGTACAAATAACTAAAAGACATTCCCGAGGGTTCAGAAAAATCGTCTTTAACTGTTCTTCTTCAGTCATTTATTTACAAAGCCGACATGGAAAACAGATGTAATCATCACTCTTGTTCATCTGGCCTTTGTCTATGAAGACTGCAAGTGTTCATAAGGTGTTTATGTGTTATCATATTAAAATTAGGCTAAGGTTATTAATGATATGATAATCAAGTTGACAATTTAATCAATAATTGCAAAGATTACATTATTCTGGAAATGTGGAAGTTTGAAAGATAAGGCAGTGTCAAAAATACTTCTAATATTACTAACGATAATACTACAGTCACATAAAAATACTTCTTAATACCATTTATATCAAGATAAATTTATGCTGCAGTGTACATTGAAGAGTGCTAAATCATATCCAATAAGCTTTTTTATTCATTTATTTGTTTTTTTATTTGTCGGTTTTGTACTAGTGACACTTTTTATATGCATGTATTTTTATTGTATTGTATTTATGGTTTATTAGGAAAGTAAAGATAGTCATACCTAAAATTGTTAATTTTTTTGTTGGTCAATGAATTTAAGTTCAAATCAAATAAATGGAAAATAATAGATTTCTAAAACCAATAAACATTCAATTAAGTGTATGATACAAGCGATGGCAATAAAATAAAAGTATACAGATTAATATTATTTAAATATAATTTTTAGCTGAAGCCGTGATGTGAAATAGCAAAAGACTTTGTTGGTTAAACATTTATTCCATTTCTTCCACACACACAAATATAACAAAATACAATAAAATAAAATAAACCAGTATCAAAACCATTTGTCAAAAACTTTAGTTTATTTTATTTATTTTTTTTATTCTATCCATTCATTTGCATCTGACTGGGAGTCTTACAATCTAGTTATTACAGATATCCGGTATTTCATAGCCAGCCTAAACCACAAAATGTGTGTGTGTGTGTGTGTGTGTGTGCGTTGGGGAGGAGATAACGGTTACAGGAGATGTTGGTTTTGTCATGTTGGGACAAATAAAACTATTCAAGCAGACGCAGGTCAGAACATACCGGAATAGGAATACGATCAGAAAAATTCAGCAGCATTGCCACATCAGATATGAGAGATAGTGCATTGTGTGTGTGTGTGTGTGTGTGTGTGTGTGTGTGTGTGTGTGTGTGTGTGTGTGTGTGTGTGTGTGTGTCCATCCAGGCATGATACCTGTCAGCATGGAGTCAGGTTACCAGTGAGTCGTTAACATGACTGGTGTTCAGCATGAACAGCTGGGAAAAAACCACCCATTTCCCACCGACGTTCCAGCTTTAGGAGAAAATCATTTTCTCTACATTTATTCAGTAAAACAATCAAAGTGCACATTTCACAGGAGAAAACCACTGTCGTAATTTCTGGAGGCAGAGGAACTTCATTTTCTTTATTACGCCAGTGTTGCTAAAAAGCTAATCTTGGTTAATGACTCAGACTGACACCTGAAAAATATACTTACACACAACTGCAGCTAGTTGTGTTTTTACCTTGAGATTTGGAAGAAGAAAAAAAAAAAATCCAGAGTCCCACACTTCCATTTTGTTGGACCAACTTCGGCTTTTGCTGCAATACGCATTCACTGTGGCATTGTTTACTTTTGTTCAACACGCATCCTGTGAAAAGATGTTAGTCTGTTTATGAGGGGTCAAATTAGTAATTATTAATTCCAAGTTAAAAAACTTCATGTAACTGTAGCCGATGTAGGATTGATCGGGCTCAAATTATGAAAGAGTGCTTCATTGCATGAGGAATGATTCTCAGACTGGCCATCACAGTCTTGAATTCAACTTTGGGAATCTTTGGGACGTGCTGGAGAGGGAATTGCGCAGTGGTTTGACTCTCCCATCATCACTACAAGATATTGATGAAAAATTCATGCAACACTGAATGAAAATAAATCTTTGAAAATGACAGAATCTTACTGAAACAATCCTGCTGTAAACAAAGCTGAAGGTGGTCCAACAAGATATTAGAGCGTGTGACGTTGTTGTTTCAGGATCAACCCTCACAAAGTTCATTAAACTCTTCATCGTGCCGATACTCATATCTCAGCGTGAAGCACAGAAAGAGAAAAAACACACTGCTATGTTTTTTTCATGACGACTCGACAGGACTGACTGAATTAAGCCTCTGTGTGAACAGCTTAACAGCAGAAGAGAGCAACTCCAAAAAGAAGCGAGCCGCCGTCACACGGGACCAGCCGGTCGACACAACACCATGACACAGTAACTGCTGGTTACTTCACGCAGAAGAAACAGGATCCTCTGTGTTTTCCAGGAAAAGTTCACAGGATGGAGGATGAATAGTACCAGGGAAGTGAAGAGAGGTTCACAGTGCTTTTTATACCCCTTCCTTTGTAATTAGAGCTTTGTTATCATCAGAAACATTTATCTCTCTGCAGACAGGCGGCTTCTTTTCCTTTCTGCCACTGTTAGGGACACTTTGGAGAATCCCTCACATGAAGGGAAGTCAGATTACTTGTCAGAACCATCTTGCAACAGGAGTAGCTTTGTTTGTGTGCGCAGCTGTAAGGATGTTCTGCAGGGAGAAGCAGAAATATTCAGCAAGGCGTCGAGGGAGCAGCAAGCAGGAGCAGTTTTAAGCCATCCCACTTATGCATTCAAATAGTTTGCTTGCATAACAAGAGCTAGCCAACTAGCAGGTGAGCCTCTCTTTTAAAAAAAAAAAAAGGAAATATTTATCCATATAGAGTGCTTGGAAGGGTGTTATTAAGTAGCTGTCGCTTGTGCACCAAAATTATATCTTAAGCTACGTTTAATTTGTCCGATATGAGTCGGTGAAACAGCTGCAGGATGACAAACAGCAGCATTCAGCAGCAACTGACACCGAGCCCCTGCGGTTTTCTTCATGTGTATATATTCATCAGCACCCAAGAGCCCACAAATCCTGAGGAAAAGCTGCTTTTTTTTTTTTTTTTTTTTTTTTTTTTTTTTTATCCCCATGACGAGCAATGGTGCATTCGTCAGGGTTTACACAACAATGCCCACGGGGCAGGGAACATGTGGATCAATGTGTCCACGTGGGGCTGTGTGAAGGTGACCAACAACCTCTGTAGCCGCTGGCTTTAAAACAAAGCTGCACAAATGAAGACCAACACTTAACTTGCACCTCTCCCTCTATGTCTTCTTCTTCTTCTGCTGCTGCTTCTGCGCAGGCGAACTTCCACAGAGCAGGTGCAGCGTCTCAGCTGCATGCAGCACAACTGGATGAACTTTGCTCACATGCAGGCCCGCTTACGCAGAGTTTGGCACACACCCGGCTGAAGCCGTTCTCCCCTCTTTTAACTTGTCACCTCAGCAAGAGGAGCAGCAGTTTTTGCGAAACTTTTGTGAGGCCTTGTGCAGTCAGCCCTTCGACTTTGGCTCTGATCAGCTCCGTTTAGCCGACTACGGCAGCTCCGTTCTGCTAAAACCTCAATTACTCACTTTTACTCAGCAAATGAGCAACCTCGCCCTGCCTACACGTTCCGCAATCTGCCTCTACAGCATTGTTGTGCAGTTCTGCAGCACTCTTTCCTTATGTGAGTCGTTCAAGATGCATCGTACAAACCACCACTAAGGCTTAAAGGGAAATGGGGATTTTATTGAATGATTGGCTCATATGAAAACAAATGTTTTACTAAATTTCTTTTGCATCTTTTACAATGATGTTACAAAAATGCCTTAATTGTTATGTCATAGTAGCTTTAGCCAGTCATGGCTTCCTCATGTTGATGATCAGTAGTAACCATTTCTACTAATGCAAGACTGGTAGTATATAGTGTTTTCATTTTGTTATGATGAAGTATACATTTATACACAAGATGAGAGGGGGGTTGGTTACAAAGACTATACAAAAATATTTTTGAAAATAGCCAAGTTAAAAAAAAAAATGGAGCTGCTATCTCTATCTGTTAATAAGAGAAAACAGCGAGAAGTAGAATGGAATAACATGTTCCACTGTTTTTATTTTATTATTGCACAAATTAAGTCTCTTGTGTATTGTTTTTTTGTGTTTTGTTTCATCTTTCTGTACGGACAGCAGGAAGACTAGCTCCTCTCACTTTGACATTCAGCTAATGAGGATCCTTAGAGCAATAAAGACAACATTAATCTTAAAAAAAAAAGTTATAATGATAATTTTAATGACGTATACAGCTATGAAAAACAGACATTTTTCCTTTACATAAGCACAAAATTCAGGACAAAATTCACCATGAAGTCCGAGCAGTAAGGCAAAAGAAAGTCCATGAACACACTTTCCATTTCACAACTACTGAAACCGGATTTGACTC
>NC_136613.1:29040608-29107168 GCF_933228915.1 Telmatherina bonti | reverse complement strand
TGTTTCCCTCAACCTTCTGTATCTACAGTCACGACAGATTTGGTTTATAGTAGTATAAACATACCCATGACTGTTTTCACCATCCATCTCGATCTAATAAGATTAGAAAATAAACATAAGAGGTGGTGACTTGGGATTACTCAGAGCATTTCAGCAGGAAAGCTAAACTCAACTCTGGAAGGCAAGAAAAAAAAAAGGGCTGGAGGTACACTTGATATAAGGTGTGTGTGTGTGTGGTGGACTTCACTGGAAAGGCACAGGATGCTTTTCCCCACACACTGCCAGAAGATCTGAATCTACCCACATTGCACCATGCGTGGAAAGAAAAAAAACAACACACAAGTGATTCCTTCCACTGACAATCAGCAAGACTGCATCAACCGCTTCCAAACACCACTTCACTCAGATAAAGCTGCTGAATGATGCTGACTTTCTCATAACCTAGTTTGGACACCCTCAGACAGGCTCTTCCACTCCGCTACAGCTCTCTGAAAACAACCACTTTCCCACTGCACCGGCCGCCGGTGAACACTGCGTGTTTCTGTCGCTCCTCGCGCAAAAACAAACGATGCGCGCAAAGACAGGAGCGGTTCGGAGCGCACACCTGCGCAACACCGCAGCGCACACTGCGGCAGCTTTAATGTCACCGTGTGGCTGTGGACTGAACACGATGCGGTCTCCTGAGTGGACCTGCCACGGAGGGGGGTAGGAAGGAGGGAAGGGAGAGTAGGGGGGGGGAGGCAGAGGTAATAATAACAACCACAAATCCTGCAGCGGCGTTACGCACAAGCAGGTTTTTCTCTCAGAGTACTTATATATAAATCAGAAGTGCACATTTTGGGTGAGCGTGCACGTTATTTTGTCCCGTTAGTCCTGCCGTCCTCGCAGCTCCACAGGATTATCAGCCTAATATTATATAAACACAACCGGAACCCATGTTTCATCATCATGTTTCATCCACTGCAGCCCGAAAATAAACGGAGGACACGGCTACTCACGGAAAGTCACGATGTCCGGCTCTGGTGGGGTCTTCTCCGCCGCTTCAGTCCACAGACAATCTGTTTTCCTGCGTGTCGTCGCTGGTGGTGAAGAAAGGCGAGCAGAGAGCGGCGGTACGGTCGCTTCGCTTGCACTGCGGTGTTCACAGCCTGCCGTCGGCCCCCTTCTTCGGCTTCACGTTGTGTGGCTGCTGGAGGAGGAGAGGAGGCACTACCGCCACCGCGTGGAGCGGAGCCGACACGCGCTGTGTTCCCATCCTCATACCAAACACACAGCCGGGTTGTGTTCTCCTCTGGCCCTAGAGGAGGAGCAGAGTCAAACTCCAGTCCTCGAGGGCAGGTATTCGGCTGGTTTTTGTTGTTTCTCTCTACAAACACAGATGATTAAAATCAAATGGATCCATCCGCTTCTTGTCAACCTGTTTATTCATTTCAGTCAGGTGTGTTGGAGCAGGGAGGCAACAAAAACCTGCAGGAAACCGGCCCCCCTGGACTGGAGTTTGGCACCTGTGCCCTGTATTAAAACAGGCCTGCTTGATTTAGATATTTTATAGATGCTCCAACACATTTGATTTAGATTAAATGGCTCCAACAGTTTGTCGTCAGGTTGAACATAATGACTTATTTATTTGAGTCGGGTGTGTTGAGACATTTACTGATGAAAAATAAATACAGAAAAATACAGTTGTGCTCATATGTATTCATCCCCTTTCATTAAAGAAAAGGCTGAATTTACAAGTCACTCAAATAACTGGAGACTTAAAAAAGGAACAATAACTAAAAAAGTGCAAAAATATAATTTAGTAATATAAGACACTGTTTTTTCCATTTAATTGAACTGAAGAAAGAAAAACAAACAAACAAACAAATTGGTTCTGGACAAATTAGAGCACTTTTCTGTTGAACAGTGGGACAAAATACCTGTCAACAGGTGCAGAAGTCTGACTGAGAGGAACAGAAAACACCTGACTGGAGCAGAAAGGATTGTTCAACTAAATATTAGTTTATGAGTGATGTAATATGTAATAAATTATCTTATTTGTTTGCTTTTTTAAAAAAAAAAAATATATATATATATTTCTATTGAACCAGAATTAGAAAATGATGTAATGATTTCCATAAAATTTTTATTTATTATTACTTTAGTCAATTTCAGCTTATTTCACAGGCTGTTTTTTTTCCTTCTTTAATGAAAGGGTATGAATAAATATGAGCACAACTGTAAAAAGGGTTATCAAACTGAATGATGTGGCACTACTTTATTCCAAAAACATCCATGAAAATATTTTTTGTTCATAATTTACTTAAAACAAAGTGGCAAACTGATATCAATCAATCAATCAATCAATATTTACAAAGCACCTTTCACACAATGAAAATGTAACGCAAAGTGCTTTATACTAAAAGCAATTTATGTTGTAAGTTTGAAAAGTTTTCATTTTATTATGTATGAATAATTTTAATTCTTTATTTTGCCATTTGGTTTTAAGCTGTATTTGTTCTTCATGTTTTTCTGCAAGTTTGTGTCAAACGTTTATGCATTTATTGTCACTTTTTATATTGTCACATTTACCTGTATTATTTGCAAACTTGTATTTGTTTATTTCTTTTTCTCATTTCTGCCTCTTTTTCATACAGTATCTGGTTGCATTTCTGCATTATTATGTAAATGAGGGGGATGGTCTTTCAAGACAGGTCATGGGAGCAGCTCCTCGCCTTTTGGTCAAACTAAGCAGATTTCACTTCCAGCTGTAGTGGCTGACCTTCGACAGGAGATTGTCCAAAAACATTCACTAAAAATGACTTGTATTCTTCCAGAAATAACTCCGAACCTCCATTTCCATTCCTCCTTCTCCTTATTCCCTCGTAGCTGCTGCTTTCTGTCTTAGTAAAGGATTTCTCATTTTAAGGACACATGTAAAGTAAAGTAAATGGTTTCAGAAACATGGGAGTCATTTGTTTAACTAATCACTGTCAAGTAAAGCGAGTGTATAATACAGCAACCCATTCCTGGTAGCGTCTGCCATGTCCACACAGCAACTTTTCCTGGCCAGTTTGGAGCAACATCTCCTCAGTGTGGGCCTGGTCTACTTCATAACCACATCACTCAGCAGTAGTACACATCCGTCCATTATATAGACCTGCTTTATTAATAAATTATTAAAAAATAACTTGTTTAACAAAACATTATGCTAGAAATAAAATGAAATTAAATTAAATGAAAAATTATATGAAAAATACTTTATTAATCCCCAAAGGGAAATTCAATATTGTAGTATATAATAATAATTAATTTGAGGAGGTCTTGTTCCGGAGGCTGATGGCTGCTGGCAGGAATGATCTTCTGTATCTTTCAGTCCTACATCGGACCTGAAGAAGCCTCTCACTGAACACACTTTGTTGTTTCATCACTGTGTTGTGGAGAGGGTGTGAAGAATCCTCCATCATCTTCATCAGCTTGTGCAGCATTCTTCTTTGGACAATCAGCTCCAGCGGCTCCAGAGTTACTCCAAGCACAGAAGCAGCTTTCTTGATCAGTTTGTTGATTCTCTTCAAGTCTCTGGTTCCGATGCTACTACCCCAGCAGATGGCTGCAAAGCTGATTTCACTCTCCACAACAGACTTATAGAAGATATGCAACATCTTGGTACAGACGTTAAACCATCTCAGCTTCCTTAAGAGGTACAGTCTGCTCTGACCTTTCTTGTAGATGTAGTCAGTGTTGCATTTCCAGTCCAGTTTGTTGTCCAGCTGAACTCCAAGGTACTTCTATTCCTCCACCACCTCCACCACCTCTCCCAGGATGGAAACAGTGCTTTGTTTATTCTTCTTCCTCCTGAAGTCAACAATCATCTCTTTTGTTTTTTAATATGAGATGATTGTCACTGCACCATTTAACAAACTGACTGACCAGTTCTCTGTACTCTGCTTCTTGTCCATCACTGATACACCCCACAACTGCAGAGTCATCAGAGTATTTCTGCAGATGACAGGACTCACCCTAGAAGCAGAGAACCAGTGAGAGCAGTGAAGTTCAGAGCTTCTGAGGCAAACTATGTTTATTTATTAGAAACGCAGTTTCTAATAAATAAAGAATTAAAGAGTAACTTCAGCCTTGTTGCCGGCGCTGTGCTTGTATCGTCATGTTTTGTGACATGAAGTCATTTTAAATCAATTAATTGGTTAGGTGTTATTTAGCGTAGTGGGAAGCAGAATGACTTCACAGCAAGAAGGTCGCTGGTCCTACCCTCGGCCATGCATGTTCTCCCTGTGTTTAATGGGTACTTCCTCCCACTGTCCACATTGGTTACTCTATATTCTCCTTAGTAGTGAGTGTGAATGATTGTATGTCTCTGTGTGGCAATCTGTCCAGGTCAACCCTGCCTCTCTACCAAAAATTGCTGGGACAGACTCCAGCTTCCCCAGGACCCTTTATTGGAATAAGCGGTTTAGAAAATGGATGGATGGAGGTTTTAATATTCATAAAATCAAACTGAGCATTTACCACTGACCTTGCTGTTCTTTTCAAACAAAAAAAAGGCAATTACCTTTTTTCTTTTTATCATTCAGCTGGAGGAAATTCTGGCTCATCCGTTCACTGGTTCTTTGGGACACACTTATTTAAACATGACAAGGGTCTATAATCATGTGGTGACACTGATGTAAAGTTGTGTGTCATCAGCGTTTGTGTGATGTTGGATGTTGTAAAACTCTAAAATCTGGGCTTGGGGAACTATACAGATATAAAACAATAATAATCAGAGAATGGAGCCATTTGGAAGCCAATTTGATATTTAATGTGCCAGAAGGCGAAGCTCTCGATTTACCTGTCGATCTACATTCCTACCCTCACCTATGGTCATGAGCTGTGGGTCGTGACTGAAAGAATGAGATCTCGTATACAGGCGGCGGAAATGAGTTTCCTCCGCAGGGTGGCCGGGCTCTCCCTTAGAGATAGGGTGAGGAGCTCGGTCATCCGGGAGGGGCTCAGAGTAGAGCCGCTGAGCCCAGGCACGTCCCTCTGGGAGGAGACCCCGGGGAAGAACCCGGGGAAGACCCAGGACACGCTGGAGGGATTTTATCTCTCAGCTGGCCTGGAAACGCCTTGGGATCCCCCCCGCAGAGTTGGCAAATGTGGCTGGGGAGAGGAAAGTCTGGGCTTCCCTGCTTAGGCTGCTGCCCCCGCGACCCGACCCCGGATGAGCGGCACGAAGACGAGACGAGACGAGACAAGATGTGCAAATTCATAATAACAAAAAGAAACATAGCACTTCCAGTCTGTTAAAAAAGACTTAACTAATTCAGCAGAGTACTTGAAAGTCCCACAGAAGAGCTGAAGGGAGTTTGACTGTCCAGAAGGGAAATGATCTCCCCTAAAACACACACAAACACTTAACCTGAGACACCAGGAAGAGCTCTAAATAAACAATTACAGCTTAAGCTTTATTTTAATTTTCATAAAATTCTTGATGTTTCTTAAAAGGGAAGAATAGCCTTAATTTTTTAGAGTTGTGAGTTTATTTATTTAATTAATTTTCCAAAACATGTTTTTTTTTTTTTTTTTTACAAGACCCTGCACAGGACTGGCGGCCTGTCCAGTTTATACCTGCCTCTTGCCTGATGGTTGCTGGGATGAGCTTCACATTCCTGTAATCCTTTAAATTAACTTACTGATTCAGAAAACGAATTAGAGAAAGAATGTCTTTATAAATTCTAATGAATTTGCATTGATTCCTTCTGAACCATCCATGCACGGTGGTGGTGCAATACAAAGTCACCGATACTGTTTATATGGAGTGCGTTATTGAAGCAATAGAAAGTTTGTTAAGATGAAAAACGAGTTAAACGGGAGACGAAAGAGGTGACGGCACAGAGAAGAAATTCAACCAAACTTTCACTAACAGGGCCAAAGGTTAATTTCCTGGTTCAATGTGTAACTATCGACACAGGTGAAAGTCAGAAATGAGGAAGTCTTTCAGATGAAAGGTGAAATACTTCCAAGTGCAACAAGAAGTTAATTGTCAATCCAGCTGGTCAGTATCAGACATTAGCACAAGATCATTTTCAGTTTCCTCAAGGCACGTACAAAACAAAGTATGAGGACAAAAATAAACAAGTTCAACACAGTTTAAGACGTGCAAAGTGGACACATAACATGGCTAAGATTTTTAAAAAAAAAAAAAAAAAAAAAAAATATATATATATATATATATATATATATATATATATATATATATATATATATATAAATACATATATATATATATATATATATATATATATATATATATATATGTATTTATATATATATATATATATATATATATATATATATATATATATATATATATATATATATATATATATATATATATATATATATATATATATATATATAAATATGTATTATTCAGACGAAATAGTCATAATTGATTTTGATCGATTTGTAGAGCATGCTATTGTCGTGGAAATTTTATGTTCTGACTTAGATTATCATATATTTCATAGTCCTAGCCTATATTCATTTCTGATTATGGCTTTGTGGGCTTTCTGAAAAGGTCATGATGAACTTCAGAACTTAAGCTTAGTAACACTGTGTCTGCTTATTTCCCTTTACAGACAGAGCAACGTGTAGAGATCTGATATGTCTGCATTCAGACATCTGAGATCTGATTAGTTAGAACACTCTCTTCCTTGAAGAGGGTTACAGCTAACAACAGATATTTCATGTTTAGAATAACATAGATTAAGGGCAGACAATTGACGCCCTTATGCGAGGGTAAAAGGCTGGTTCAGCCCGGGACTCAGGTAGAACATTCCAGACTTCTGCCCAGTCGGACCTCTGGACTGTCTCTCCACATTGCAATTTGTATTATTCTGTACTTTATTTTCTGTTCAATAAACTTTCAATAAACCAGACTCCTTGTCATTGACAGACTTTTTTTTCACAACACTGTATCAGTTTTGAAACAACTATATAAGATAATCAAAGTTATGACAAATACAAATCAAACGGACCTTTTAATACACAGTATTTTCAGTTTATATAACTCTATATCGGACTGCACGGTGGCACTGTGGCCTCACAGCAAGAAGGTCACTGGTTCAATCCTTGGCTGGGGGGGGGGGTTCAGTCAGTGGCCTTTCTGTGTGGAGTCTGCATGTTCTCCCTGTGTATGCGTGGGTTCCCTCCAGGTACTCCAGCTTCCTCCCACCATCCAAAGACATGCACATTAGGTCAATTGATTACTCTAAATTGCCCATAAGAATGAGTGTGAGCGTGAGTGGTTGTGTGTCTCTGTGTGGCCCTGCAATGGACTGGCTAGCTGTCCAGGGTGTACCCTGCCTGTTGCCCAAAGCCAGCTGGGATAGGCTCCAGCTTCCCTGTGACCCTGAATTGGATTAAGTGGTTCAGAAAATGAATGAATGAATAACTCTATATCCTTTATAGATATTTAAGGGTATCTATACTTTATTTCCATAGAGAAGCAGGCCTGGATAAAACAATTGCTTTTCATGGCTAAGACATGAAACAAGGCCCATCTCAAGCCAGAGCCACCCCTCCCTTAACCTCTTGTTTGTCCGGATGCTTAGTCAGTCAGGGAGCAATAGACTTCAAAAAAGGTGTATTAATGTGCACCTGAAAAATCTGCTCAAATTCAGCTCTTCATTATTCATATAGTGCTTTACAAACTATATATTTTTTTAACATGTCCTTTCCAGCATTAAAGCAGTGGAATGGTGCTGCGCTGAGCAAATTTGCTTTGTCAAGAAAGGCGTGATTCATCTTCCAGTTCCCTCTGCTCGTCTCACCACCATGGGGAGCAGTACTCCAGTCGCTCTGTTACCTGGCTCTGCAACTTACTCCCATCTGCGCATCGTAACATTGCCTCTCTCCCATTATTCAAATCTGAACTTAAAACTTATCTGTTTGAACTGGTCTACTCTCTTCAACCCTTTTAACTTTCTGCTTTTTTTTGTCTTGTTTGTCTGTTTTTTAATGTAATTTATTTCATTTTTTATTTTTTGTAAGGTGACCTTCGGTATGGAAAGGTGACAAGAAAACAGATATACAAAAAAACACGACAACTGGGAAATTTCACCTCAGGAAATTACAAGAAGTTCCAGCTAAGCCACATGGACAACAAATGTGGATTTACAATAAAATACAATTTTATTGAACAAAAGAAAAGTCTTACTATAAAATTACTAAATAAAAACACCTGAAATTACCTACTATTTTGCAGATGGAAGAGGGGGTAGGGGGCATGGACGTCAAATGGAAGAAACCTAGCAACTCGAATAAAAATAAAAAAATTTAAACAAGCAAATGGAAACAAAGCGAAAAACACAAATAAATTAGTCACACAGATGATTGACTAATCAAAAATAAAAAGGGAAACCATATAAATTTTAAAAGGCAGGTTGTCTCCATAGATAACCATTAAAATAGTCCTAGCTGTGCACAAGGTCACCAAATGAATAGTAGGAACAGTTGCCGGACTGAAACAGCAGCGGCTGAGAGAAGTTTTAATTACAAGAGGAAAATAGACGACTCCATGGATATGCTGTAACCAAAAGCATCAGAGACCCCGGATGATATTACGGGTCATTTATTCCTTGTTTTGGATTTTAAAATAAAAGTACAGACACAAATGACACATCTCTGACTCAGTTTATTTACGGGTAAATTATTGTACTTCCTGTGTGTCCTTGCTGAGTTTGCAGGAACTGGCTAACAGCGTAACTTAGCTTTAGCCCAACTGCCTCCATTAGCTGGTTAGCCCCTGTTAGCTCTGGGTTAGTTCAGTTAGCTCTTAGCTACAGGCAGGTTGTAGTGTGAAAAACGTTAATGTCAATCATCCACCTGTCACAGCTCTACCTCTTTGCCTATTTTTGTACTTTCCAGGTGTGATGGCACACGTTACGCTGCCAAAATGGCAACAGTGGGAACCGCCCAATAAGCTTCAATTCAGCTTTTAACCTGCGTGTGACGTCATGGACGCTCCGTCCATTTTTATAAACTTCATGGTTTTGTCCTTTCTCACTTCTGGTTATTGCCATAATATTGTTATTGTCATACAGATAAAATCTGTTTATGTATAACTGTGGGCCACTGTCTAGCGCCGTCAGTCCAGATATCCATTCAGCTGTTAGTTTGCAAATGGCAGCAGATAACAGGTTGCCACAGCAACAGAGGTTGTGCCGCAAGAGTTTGCAACACACAAAATAGTTTATACGTGTAAATCATGTCTAAACTAATCTCTACATTTTTTTCTACTGTTTTAGGGAGGCATGTAAATGACTTTTACATCAATACTTTATTTTTTACTTTATAATAATACATCAACTTAATTTCAGTATTAATCCAAACAACTTTCAGATGATAAAAGTTATCTAAATAATATATCAGAGTTATGCCAAGTTTGGTTGTAAAATAAATATCTGTTCAACATTTATAATATTTATTCAACATAGAGTGCTTCCAATATGAATTTACTGTCAAATATTGATGTTGCCTCATCATTCATGGCTAATGTTAATCAACTATGTGGGATACACTTCTGATATTTTTTTTTTTACCTCACATCACCATTATATTTTCTCAGAAACACTTATCAGAAGGTGGTGACACTTTCTTTTAAGTCAAAATGAAACATGAAAGACTAAACACTAAAACACCAATAATATTTTCCATTTGTAACTTTATTAAATAAGACTGGTTAAATAATCCCAATAAAAATTTAAGCCACTTGCAATACTGACAACAGCACAGATAATCCTCCATTCTGTAAGAGTAGTAACAAAATGTTTGCTGAAGTAAATCATCACAATAACAAAACAAGAAAGTCTTTAAACAAGTGCATTGCTGTCATGTTGAAGTTATCAAACGTAAGAGTAAAGAATCAGAATTGTGTCAAGGGCTGATAATTAACCAAACACTTTTAATGTAGGTCAAACACAACTTCAAGTTTTAATTGAAAGATTTCGTTTTAAAGGCAACAAATTTAAGAAATCCTTGCCGAACTTTCGTCAACTTGAAACCGTAGATGAGAGGATTCATGATGGGAGGTACAAAAAGAAATTCTATTGTAACAAAGTTTTGCAGGGATTTAGGAAAATCTTTGGAACTAAATCGCATGGTCATAACGTCAAAAAGGATGGTCACACTAAAAGTTATCAAAGAGACTAGATGTGGTACGCATGTTTGCATGAACTTTGCTCTGTTTTCTAAAGAATTAGCACATGTTTTAATAAGATATATATAGGACCAAATTATTAAAAGAGCATGAAACACATAAACAATAATTGTCATATATGCAAATACATTGTTAACAACAGTTTCAGCTGGAAAACAAGCAAGTGCCACAATACTCCAGTTCACACAGAAGAGTCTGGGAATAAATGAGCTGCAGAGCTTCAGTGTAGATGTCAGAAAAACATTTGTTCCTATAATGCAGAAAGGCGTTATGCAGGAAAAACACAATAATTTAACAACCCTTTGCTTTGACATGACAGAGTGGTACTCCAGAGGGCGACAAATAGCCAGATACCTGTCGTATGCCATGACTGCAAGAATAGACACATCACTGCAGGCATAGGAGTACATTATGTGTGCCTGTAGGAGGCATCCAGAGTACGAGATGATATGAACAGGAGAGAGCAGATCCCACAGAAATTTGGGGTAGAAGCCTGCCGTTCCATAAAGTCCATTCAAGCAAAATGCACATAACATAATGTACATTGGTTCATGGAGGCTGTTATCCAAGATGATGATCAGGATAAGAGACACATTTACCAGGATAATTAAGCAGTAACACAGCAGACTGAGGAAGAAGAGAGCCGATCTGTGCTGTCTTGTTTCATTCAAACCTGAAAGAAAAAACACTGAAATTATAGAGACGTTATTCATCGTTTACAGGAGATGTTGGACTTTTCCCTAAGCTTGTCTGACATGAAGCTGGTCTGCAACAGTGACTTGTCTGTCCTCTCTTTTCTATCCTTTTTAGGCAATAGAATCACCTGCGCTGAGATTTCATCCCAGCCAATCAACGTTCTTCCCATCAATTCAGCTCAGGGATTGGCTGTAAATTTGCTGCTGTGGAAAATTACTGATGATTTTCTCTGTATTTGTTGTAATACATCCAGAAAAGAATAAGTAAAACCTGAAAGTGCATTAAGAATTTAAAAGAGCGCACTTTTAATTTGATCTTGTAAACTGGTAGGTCAAGCCGCCGCTAATGAACCAGTCATCATAGTGTGTTAATTCAGTCACCTTAAATTTATTCACCAATAAGAGCATTCTTTTATAAGAAACTGTTTTATTCATTATTAAATTAATGAATTGTTGTATGAACATGAATGCTTCGCAATAATTACAATAAAGCAACAAAATTTCCATTTTCCAATGGTCAAAGAAACTTATTTTATCACCAAAAAAATCCAAAATCCATATCCTGTGTACTGTAGGCCGGTCTGTAGCCTCATTATTCCCAGCAACTCAATTTTGTTTTCAAAAAAACGTTCACACTGGATTCATTTCCAATTCCTGACCTTGTGTATATGTTGAATGAGTCTGAAATGTCTGAAAGTTCTTGGTCTCCAACATAGTTAATTTAACGCCTGGAACACTAAATTAAAAGGCAAAGGGATGCCCCTGAGCCATCTTTATGTATTTTTTAATATAAAATCTTGTACAGTCTGTTTGAAGTTTCATATTTTAATACTAGTGCACATGATCGACTGGCAGGTTCGTCATTCGCAGTAGTATTGAAATATGCTGTCACTGCTTTGCTATGGCATCAATGCTTTTCTGATATAATAATAATGTAAATTAACAGGAAATTAACTGCCCCTCCCTGAGCCATCGCCTTATCGTGGTGGAGGGGTGTGTGTGTCCCAAAGATCCTAGCAGCTGTGTTGTCTGGGGCTTTATGCCCCTGCTAGGGTCACCCATGGCAAACAGATGTCTAGGGGAGGGACCAGACCAAGCACGGCTCAAAGACCTCTATGACGACGACAAACCTGGGCATAAATGTTCCCTTGCCCGGACGTGGGTTACCGGGACCCCGCTCTGGAGCCAGGCCTGGAGGTGGGGTACGAGAGCGAGTGTCTGGTGGCCGGGACCTTCGCCCATGGGGCCGGTCAGGCTCAGCCCGAAAGGGTTACATGGGCCCCACCTCCCGTGGGCTCACCATCTGCGGGAGGAGCCGTAGAGGTCGGGTGCAGTGTGAACTGGGCGGCAGCAAGGGGCGAGGACCCTGGCGGTCCAATCCCCGGCTGCAGAAGCTGGCTCTAGGGACGTGGAATGTCACCTCTCTGGTGAGAGAGGAAAAGAATTGTCTATACATTGATGATGACACGTTT
This sequence comes from Telmatherina bonti, assembly GCF_933228915.1. Classification (NCBI taxonomy): domain Eukaryota; kingdom Metazoa; phylum Chordata; class Actinopteri; order Atheriniformes; family Telmatherinidae; genus Telmatherina; species Telmatherina bonti. The sequence goes on along the minus strand of NC_136613.1, from coordinate 29,094,803 downwards.
GATTGTTTTTTTTTTATGCACTAGCTTCTTAATGACCCATTTATATTTAGACTCGGGTGTATTGCAGCAGGCAAACAGTGCAGGACAGTGGCTCAACAGGTCCACAGTTGGTGATCGCTGTACTGATGCATTATGAAAACGTTCACCCAATAAGTGTAATAAAATCACGCCTGGAGTCAGAAAGAACACCCAGACATCAAGAAGGTAAAAAATTTAATACTTTTGAGAAAATAACCTCTCTCTCGTCTTCATTACCAGAAATTAAAAATTGTAGATGTTTCCATCTTGATTTCAGGAAATATTATTCATGAACATCTAACATAAATCCCAAACAAGAAAGGTACTTTTGCCTGAGCTTCTTCCCCACGCGAGGTTGAGCTGTTCCGGCTAGATATAGTTGGACTCACCTCAACACATGGCTTGGGCTCTGGAACCAGTACCCTCGAGAGGGGCTGGACTTTTTTCCACTCTGGAGTTGCTCATGGTGGGAGGCGCCGAGCAGGTGTGGGCATTCTCATCAGCCCCCAGCTTGGTGCCTGCACGTTGGGGTTTACCCCAGTGGATGAAAGGGTAGTTTCCCTCCGCCTCCGGGTGGGGGGACGGGTCCTGACTGTTGTCTGTGCTTATGCACCAAACAGCAGTTCAGAATACCCACCCTTTCTGGAGTCCTTGGAGGGAGTGCTGGAGGGTGCTCCGTCTGGGGACTCCATAGTTCTGCTGGGGGACTTCAATGCTCATGTGGGCAATGACAGTGAGACTTGGGGGGGAGTGATTGGGAGGCATGGTTCCCCCCCCCCTTCTGAACCCAAATGGTGTTTTGTTATTGGACTTCTGTGCTCGTCGTGGATTGTCCATAACGAACACCATGTTCCAAAATAAGAGTGTCTATATGTACACCTGGCATCAGGATTCCCTGGGCTGCAGTTCAATGATCGATTTTGTAGTTGTATCATCAGACCTGCATCCACATGCCTTGGACACTCGGGTGAAGAGGGGGGTGGAGCTGTCAACTGATCACCACCTGGTGGTGCGGTTGGCTCAGCCAATCAACGTTCTTCCCATCAGTTCAGCTCAGGGGTTGGCTGGAAGCTTGCTGCTGTGGAAGATTACTCATTGATTTCCTCTCTATGTTTCTTGTATTACATTGTAGTGTACTCTTTATAAAGTGTATAGCCCGTATTCAAAGTGCAACAACAACACTCTCCTCAGCAGGGCCGTTCCTAACTTTGTGAGGGCTTGGGCAAGATGCTGTTTGGGGGGCCTCTAGTTTGTCAAACTGTGATGAAAAAATTCTTCATCCTTTAGATGGTCTACTAAGATGCCATTATCTAAAACACTTCTTGAGCAAAATAGGCTGCAGGTCAAAGTAAAGTTATTTAAGTTGAGCCTCTCAGCAAGTTAAACTGTTTAAAAAACACTACAATACAAGGAAAAGAATTGTCTATACATCATTCATTTATTATCCTGACCACATAGTCCGATGGAGGGTAACGTGGAAGCTGGAGCCTATCCCAGCAGTCTTTCGGGCATTGATGATGACACGTTTGATTGTTTTTTTTTTATGCACTAGCTTCTTAATGACCCATTTATATTTAGACTCGGGTGTATTGCAGCAGGCAAACAGTGCAGGACAGTGGCTCAACAGGTCCACAGTTGGTGATCGCTGTACTGATGCATTATGAAAACGTTCACCCAATAAGTGTAATAAAATCACGCCTGGAGTCAGAAAGAACACCCAGACATCAAGAAGGTAAAAAATTTAATACTTTTGAGAAAATAACCTCTCTCTCGTCTTCATTACCAGAAATTAAAAATTGTAGATGTTTCCATCTTGATTTCAGGAAATATTATTCATGAACATCTAACATAAATCCCAAACAAGAAAGGTACTTTTATATAGATGAAGGGCAATCTTCACAGTGTTTTACTTATTATTTACAATGTGAATGTGGCTTTGGGGACTAATTCAAAAAAATTTTTTTTTTTACAAAACATTAATGGAATCATGGTGCATCATGATCTGTGGAGGAGATTTTAATCTAGTTTTTAATTTGATTACATAGATCAGTGCTACAACAGAATAGACATGAGGAAGCCGAATCAAACATCAACCCCCTCCACCTCCTTGAAGGCTATGAGACGGCGAAACGAGGATTCACCTGGAGCTACCATCCTGCAGGTTTTAGTGTCAGTGACACACCTGACCCAAATGAATGGTTCATTAACAGGCAGCTGCAGAATATAACAAGTTGTTGGAGAACTTTTTCATTTGAACCAACTGTGTTGTAGCAGGGAAACACTAAAACCTGCAGGATGGAGGCTCACGAGGACCAGAGTTGGAGGTGACTCAATGAATGCTTTTATCCCAGTAGATTAGACATTCATCAGCTTTGATGCCCATTCCAGCAACTCAGCCAGAAACAGGTGGAAGCACTATTGAAGGAGAACGCTAGTCTTCATGAGTCTGTAAAATCCCTCACTGAGGGGATGACTCAACTCTCAGAGGAAAATAAGAAAATAACAGAAGTGATGCTCAGTCTGCAGGTTTGGCCATGAAGGAATATTCAGTTCATTAATTCTTTACACTCTTTTCCTAACATGTGCAGATTAGTTTGTCTAATAGATTACACTGCTATACATTATCATAGTACCAACGTAATTTCTTTAGATGCATTCTTTTAAAGCATTTGCCAGCTTGGACTGGACATTTTTATTTGCAACGTTAAACAAATTTGTGTTTGGGTCATCTCTTATAGACTGGAAAAAGATATAATATAGCAACCCAAGTTGCTGTCATGAGACAGAGAAAGAAATTAAAGGAATCCATCCAAAATATATAGAACTCAAAATAAGTCTTTATGCTGATGATGTTTTGCTTTTCCTCCAGAACTTACAAACATCTCTTTCTCAGACAATCACACATTCTCATCAATGTCACAATAGTCTTTTACCTGGTCTAGGATCACAGTTCATTCATTCATTATCCAACACACTCCGATTAAGGGTCGCAGGGAAACCAGAGCCCATCCCAGGAGCCTCTGGGTGAGAGGCGGGGTACACCCTGGACAGGTTGCCAGTCTATTGCAGGGCCACACAGAGACAAACAACCACTGACTCTCATACTTACTTCTATGGGCAATTTAGAGTAACCAATTAACTTAACATGCATGTCTTTGGTTGGTACAAAGAAGCCGGAGTACCCAGAGAGAACCTACACATACACGGGGAGAACATGCAAACTCCACACAGAAAGACTACCATTCTAGCCTCCCCCCCAGCCAAGGATTGAACCAGTGATTATGCCCATTAACCATGACTAACACAACACATCTAATCCCACAATACAGTCAGGAAACTGTAGTTATTTAGGTATACATTTCTCTCGCTGATAAACAGAGCTAACATGGCTAAATTCCATTCAGCTATTAAAATGATGAAATGAAATGAAATTGAATGAAAAATAATCTATAAATCCCCAAAGGGAAATTCAATATTGTAGTATATAATTAACTTGAGGAAGTCTTGTTCCGGAGGTTGATGGCTGCTGGCAGTAATGATCTTCTGTATCTTTCAGTCCTACATCGGACCTGAAGAAGCCTCTCACTGAGCATACTTTGTTATTTCTTCACTGTGTTGTGGAGAGGGTATGAAGAATCCTCCATCATCTTCATCATCTTGTGCAGCATTCTTCTTTGGACAATCAGCTCCATCGGCTCCAGAGTTACTCCAAGCATAGAAGCAGCTTTCTTGATCAGTTTGTTGATTCTCTTCAAGTCTCTGGTTCTGATGCTACTACCCCAGCAGATGCTGCGAAGCTGACTGCACTCTCCACAACAGACGTATAGATAATATGCAACATTGTGGTGCAGACGTTAAAAGATCTCAACTTCCTTAAGAGGTACAGTCTGCTCTGACCTTTCTTGGAGATGTAGTCAGTGTTGCATTTCCAGTCCAGTTTGTTGTCCAGCTGAACTCCAAGGTACTTCTATTCCTCCACCACCTCCACCTCCTCTCCCAGGATGGAAACAGTGCTTTGTTTATTCTCGTTCCTCCTGAAGTCAACAATCATCTCTTTTGTTTTGCTGGTATTTAATATGAGATGATTGTCACTGCACTATTTAACAAACTGACTGACCACCAGTTCTCTGTACTCTGCTTCTTGTCCATCAATGATACAACTCACAACTGCAGATTAATTAGAGTACTTCTGCAGATGACAGGACTCAGAGTTGTACTGGAAGTCTGAGGTTGATAGTGTGAAGAGGAATGGCGAGAGTACAGTTCCTTGTGGTGCACCAGTGCTGCTGACCTCCATCTCAGACACACAACCTTTCAGTCTCACAAACTGTGGTCTGTTTGTGAGGTGGTCATAGATCCAGGTGGTTGTGGAGGTGGAGGTATCCACCTGGAATTTATGGAGCTTCTCACATAACAAAGCAGACTGAATGGTATTAAAAGTACTTGAGAAATCAAAGAACATGACCCTCAGAGTGCTGCCTGAATGGTCCAGATGAGAGTGTGCTCTCTGGAGCAGGTATATGATGGCATCTTCAACCCCAAGTCCATTATGATATGCAAACTGTAATGGGTCCTGAAAGGTGTTTACTTGCTTGTTGAGGTGAGCCAGTAAGAGTCTCTCCAGGACTTTCATGTCAGGGCAACTGGCCTGTAGTCACTTGGTTCAGCTGGTTGTGTTTTTATAGGCACTGGAACAAGGCAAGAGATTTTCCACAGCACTGGGACTCTATTTATTCTCATACTGGTGTTGAAAAGGTGCTGCAGAATTGGACATAGTTGTTTTGAGCAGGTCTTGAGAACTCTGGGACTGACACCATATGAACCTGCAGCCTTGTTCTGGTTCAGTTTCTCAAGTTGCTTCATAACCGGATTGCAAGACACAAACGAGGTGGAGGTCTCAGGATGTCCTGATGTGGAGGGAGATGAAGCTGTGTTCTGGTCCATGACTGAGCTACAGGGTGACAGATTGGAGGCATGACAGGAAAGCAGTGGTCTTATGAAGGGTGTGTGGTCTGTTGGGCTGGAGGTAGGTGGTGAATTGAACCTGTTGAAGAATATGTTCAGCTCATTAGCTCTGTCCAGACCTCCATGAGGCTGGTCCCCCTTTAACTTGAAGCCAGTAATCTTCTTCATTCCAGACCACACATCCCTCAGGTTATTCTGCTGGAGCTGACTTTCTAACTTCTTCCTGTAGTCCTCCTTGCACTTCTTAGTTTGTGTTTTAAGTTGTTTTTGTGTTGCCCTCAATAACTCCCTGTCTCCATCCCTGAAGGCTTTCTTTTTGATGTTCAGCAGCTTTTTCCGGTCACTGGTGATCCAGGGTTTGTTATTGGGGAAGCACCTCACTGTTCTTGTTGGGACAATGCTGTCCACACAGAAGTTTATGTAATCTGTCACACACTCAGTCATGGCGTTGATGTCGTCTCCATGAGGTTCACAGAGGATGTTCCAGTCTGTAGCCTTAAAGCCTCCTCTAAAAGCATCTTCAGCTTCAGCAGACCATATTTTGATAGTCTTTGTGATGACTGGTTGCTGCTGAACGATGGGCTTGTAGGTGGAGGTGAGAAAAACCAGATTATGGTCAGATCTTCCTAAAGGAGGCAGGGCAGAACAACTGTATCCATTATTCATATTTGAATAAATTAAAGTCCATCATCTTATTTTCTTTGTTGGAGCAGCTGACAAACTGCTGGAATGTTGGTAGAGTTGCAGAGAGGGAGATGTTGTTGAAGTCTCCGGAAATCGCCATGAATGAGTTCGGATGCTGTGTTTGTAGCCGAGCAACGACGGAGCTGATGACATCACAGGCTGTGTCTGGTGCGGTACCAGGTATTATATAAACCACTACCAGAATAACACAGGTAAACTCTCTGGGTAAATAATGTGGACCGAAGCTCACAGCTAACAGTTCGATGTCCTTTGAGCATATCTTCTCCTTGACAGTGACATTGTACAGCATGACACCAACGCTGGTTAACCAGCACTGCAATTCCACCACCCTTTAGCTTTCCACTGTGTTGTCCACTGCGGTCTGCACGGACCGCTTTAAAACCCTGTACAGACACATTACAGTCAGGGATGTGTTCGTGCAGCCATGTCTCGGTGAAGCACATAATACTGCACTCTCTGTATTCTTTCTGAGACCTTGTTAGCATCTGGAGCTCGTTTATTTTGTTAGCTAGCGATTTCACATTACCCATGAGGACGGTTGGTAGAAATGGTTTAAATCTCCATGCTTTCTTCTCTGTCTCACTTCTGCTCTGCATCCTCTTGTCTTTCTTTCAACTCCATCAGGATTTGATGTGTTGCTTTGCTGATAATCCTGATTTGGGAGAGTTTTATCAGTTGATCCCGATTGTAAACAAGTCTTTCGTTGCCATGGAGACTCATCACAACAAGTCTTGAGAGAGCCAAAAATTTGCAGAAAAATCTTCCTTGCAGCACACCCTCCAAACTGGCATGAAATCCTCAGAAAAAAAAGATGTAATTTGAGCTAATATCTATGTGAGAAGAGTTTGCACTTTTAAAAAAATCAAGGCAGCAAGTCAGAACTACTACAATTTGCTGTCATCATAAGGCAATCTAGAATGGAATCCAGATCTCACAGTAGAAGTGCTTGCCCTTATCGCTAATGGGAGTTGCTAACATTAAACATTCACTTGGTTTAAGTCAGTAGACTCCCACATGTCCAAATTCCTTTGGGAAAACAAGCTATCATGTAAAAGTCTAAGAACTTTTAAGTAGACTAAAGTTTTAGTCACTGTTTCTTATGTCACAAGTTGCAATAAATCTCCAAATAGCTCAAACCAAGTTATCTAGGAAAGCCATGGCTGGATGTAGAGCAAGATTTGGTTACCTCTGACATGCCATTCATCAGCTTAACCACAAAATCACATGAGTGTTTAAAAAGCATTAATATAGGTTCCTATTTAATGGATAGTGGGAATTTCTGCTAAAAACAAAGTCTGCTCATATACCATGTAAGCTTAAACATTGCAAAAGAACAACAACAAAAAAGGTAAACTTCCCTCAATGAAAAGTTAAAGGAGTAAAACAGAATATGTAGTAAAAAGTGGACAATTTCTGACATTTATGTACTTATTTCACAATATGATTTCAGCAACATCAATTTTTTTTTAAAGAATACCACCAACTTATATCTATTATATGTAAGAAATACACCTCTGATCAGTTATACTTGCAACTATACCTACCAGGAGAGCAAAATTCTTGAATCTCAGCGTCCCAAAGCTATTTTTAAAATATATAAATTATTATTACTGCTAGAAGGTTCTATCTCTTGTTCAACTTCAAAATGGGAAGCAGACCTAACCAGTTAATCCGTTAATCTTATCCATTAATCAAAATAAATTGTCAAAAAAATGTTTAAACACATTTAAAATGACGAAGAATTTAAATATGCATAAAAATTCTGCACAGAACTCATTATAGAGGACAAAGAATGTTCAGGGTGGATCTCTCACAATCAAATACCTGTTCACTTTGCACTGCAAACCTCAAAAATTGTGAATTTTAAAAACCACAAATATTCTGTTCATTCAGCGGTTCCAAAATCTTTTATTAGATCACATCAGTATTGAGGCTTGGACTGTGTGTGTGTGTGTGTGTGTGTGTCTTTCCATTCTTTTTTCTGTCCCCTCCGGTCAGGTCCAGCAGTAGTATGTAAATTCCATAAAACAAACAAAAACAAAAGAAAAAAAAATCAAATAAACAAACAAATTAAAAATTGAGATTATCAAGGTGATCTTTACATTTATAAAGCTCCTCTTGGCAAAAGAAAATTTGCTCAGAACAACACAGCAGCCCAGCCGTCATTCTGCTTGCTGTAATGTTGGACAAGACAATTTTAAAAAAGAAAATACATGGCCCTCCTTAGATCATATAACATGCAACTTATTCATGAATCAACAGTTGGAGTCAGTCAAAATTAAAGATTAATTCACTCTACAGAACCAGGACAACAGTGTTTCAGAATATACACTTGATCAGTTTCATCAAATTAAACAACCCCATGTGCAGAGAAAAATGCAGATAATTAACTACTCTGTGAGTGCACTGACAGAATGTACAGAAATACAGACACATACATAAAATGTGCTTTCGGTTTGCCCACATGAAGTCAATGCCAACAAGAAAGCCTTTGAGATTAAACAAGCATATCATTGGCATGTTAAGAGCAGCAAAAGTACAGTTTGCCAGAAATATAATACAGTTAAAAAAAGAGAAATATTTTATATAAAAAATTTTATATTAAAAGGCAATATTTACTTAAAACTTAACTTCTGTTGTTGCCAATCATTTTGCCAATCAGCACTTTGTGAAAGTTCGCAGCAAAATGTGCTTAATTAGGATTTCATCCAAACTAGAATCTTGCAGAAATAATGCTTATGAAAGACTAAATTCCATAAATTAGTAAAGGGATAATTTATTCCACCACATGAAACCTATGATCATTTCTTTTTGAAAGTAAAAAGTTTGATGATCCTTTGCCGAACTTTGGTCAACTTGAAACCGTAGATAAGAGGATTCATGATGGGAGGTACAACAAGAAACTCTATTGCAACAAAGTTTTGCAGGGATTGAGGAAAATCTTTAGAATTGACTCGCATGGTCATGACGTCAAAAAGGACGGTCACACTAAAAGTTATTAAGGAGACTAGATGTGGTACGCATGTTTGCATGAACTTTGCTCTGTTTTCTATAGAATTAGCACATGTTTTAATAAGATATATGTAGGACCAAATTATTAAAAAAACATGAAACACATAAATGATTATGGTGACATTTGCAACTATCCCATTTATAAGCATTTGTGAGGAAAAACAAGCAAGTGCCACAATACTCCAGTTCACACAGAAAACCCTAGAAATAAATGAGCTGCAGAGCTTCAGTGTAGATGTCAGGAAAATATTTGTTCCTACAATGCAGAAAGGCGTTATGCAGGAAAAACACAATAATTTAACAACCCTTTGCTTTGACATGACAGAGTGGTACTCCAGAGGGCGACAAATAGCCAGATACCTGTCGTATGCCATGACTGCAAGAATAGACAGATCACTGCAGGCATAGGAGTACATTACGTGTGCCTGTAGGAGGCATCCAGAGTACGAGATGATATGAACAGGAGAGAGCAGATCCCACAGAAATTTGGGGTAGAAGCCTGCTGTTCCATAAAGTCCATTCAAGCAAAATACACATAACATAATGTACATTGGTTCATGGAGGCTGTTATCCAAGATGATGATCAGGATAAGAGACACATTTACCAGGATAATTAAGCAGTAACACAGCAGACTGAGGAAGAAGAGAGCCGATCTGTGCTGTCTTGTTTCATTCAAACCTGAAAGAAAAAACACTGAAATTACAGAGACGTTATTCATCGTTTACAGGAGATGTTGGACTTTTCCCTAAGCTTGTCTGACATGAAAAGCTGGTCTGCAACAGTGACTTGTCTGTCCTCTCTTTTCTATCCTTTTTAGGCAACAGAATCACCTGAGCTGAGATTTCATCCCAGCCAATCAACGTTCTTCCCATCAATTCAGCTCAGGGATTGGCTGTAAATTTGCTGCTGTGGAAAATTACTGATGATTTTCTCTGTATTTGTTGTGATGTTTTCAGAAAATTGAACCATTAAAACCTTAAAGTGCATTAAGAATTTAAAAGAGCACATTTTTAATTTGCTCTTAAACTGGTAGGTCAAGCCTACCGGTCATCAGTCACCTCTTACAATCTGTTAGATATTTCATATTCTAATACTAGTGCACATGACTGACTGGCAGGTTCGTCATTCGCAGTAGTATTGAAATATGCTTTCACTGCTTTGCTATGGTATCAACGCTTTTCTGATATAATAATAATGTAAATTAACCGTATCTTTTTTTTTTTTTTTTATCAACAAGGGTTGTAAAAGACCTCTCTTCTGTGAATCTAAAACACACACACACACACACACACACACACACACACACACACACACACACACACACACACACATACACACACACACACACACACACACAAAATGAATCACGAAATGTGTTGCACAAGAATGTGTCATCATCTTTGAAACAGCCCATTTTGTATTCACCACAGGCCTTTGACACGGGGTTGCCCGGTGGTTTTAGCTCACTATGCACCTAAAGATTATGTAGATATGTCTTGCTCTGATATGTTGCAGTTTTATGTTTCTGGACTGAATTAGTGTTGCTTAAAGATGTGGAATACCTTTTCTTCCCCATATGCATCAAACCCGATCTCTGACTAGAGTAGGTGACTGTGAATGGGATGATTTTGGTCTTCTAATGTGAGTGGTGTAGGGTGGAAAATGGTTTTCATAATGTTGCGTTTGAGAAGTGGTAAAATCCCCAATACCTTTAGGGCTCTCAATAAAACTGAGGTAGAAAGAAATTTTTCAAAAGTAGAGTTACTGAGATTTAATGGGGTGTCTGAGAGGGGTTTAGCTCCCCCTTCTGCTTTGGATGCACATCTCTGGTATATATATATATATATATATATATATATATATATATATATATATATATATATATATATATATATATATATATATATATATATATATATATATATATATATATATGTATATATAAACCATAAAGTGTGTGTGTGTGTGTGTGTGTGTGTGTGTGTGTGTGTGTGTGTGTGTGATTTTCTACATTAGTTCTTGCATAAAATGATTTGGTAAAAAAAAAAACCCTATCTTTCCAACTTCAGAATAACAGACTTTCATTAAAATTTTTGAAGAATTGAAAACTTTAAAAAGAAAATTAGTAAATTACTAAACTAAATAAATTAGTTAGAAATTTAACCTTGGTGTATAGCTGATCTTCAAATGTTTTTTTCTTAGTTTTTTTCTCATGTGGTTCTCTTAACATAATGTCATTTTTTTCTCTTTGTCTTTGTTATTTGTTCACTTTCTCCTGTTAATTTTCTAATGAGAATACAATTTTCAAACAATGCTATATTTTTTACTTTGTACAAATGTATGTCTATGTCACAAACTGTTATAAAAACTCAATAAAAATGTCACCTCCTGTTTCAAGATAAGAAAACAAAGCACTTCCTGTTTCAGACTAGAAAATAAAAGTCACTTCTTGTTTCCAGATTAAAAAATAAAAGCACTTCCGGTTTCAAAACTAAGGCTGTTTGTCAAAGTATGCCGAGGACATGCTTATGTACTTATTAGTGTAGACTTGTCAGAACGTAAGTACACACATTAAACATCTGGAACAGAAGCGTATTCAGGAACAGAAATAAAAGCCCCTTCTCTTTCCGTTTCATTGTCAGGAACAGAAAGTGAAAGTGATGACATCATAGCTGGTTGTCTTGGTACTTAGAAACAGAAAACTGTGATGTCATCGCTTTCAGAGATGGAGCGTCTAAAGACTGAGGTATTATTAGTTATTGATCTGACTGTAGAATAGTTAGTTATTGATCTGACTGAAGGATTATTACTTATTGATCTGACTGAATGATTATTAGTTATTTATCTGACTGGAGGATTATTACTTATTGAGCTGACTGAATGATTATTAGTTATTTATCTGACTAAAAGAATATTTGTTATTGATCAGACTTTTGAAATATTAGTTATTTGTTTGACTGATAGATTATTCGTTATTGATCTACCTGTAGGATTATTAGTTATTGATCTGACTGAATGATTATTACTTATTGATCTGACTAAAAGATTATTAGTTTTTTATCTGACTGTAAGATTATTCGTATTGATCTGGCGGGCTGTCCAAGGTGTACCCTGCCTTTTGCCAAAAGACTGCTGGGATAGGCTCTAACTTTCCTGAAACCCTTAATCGGACTAAGCGGTTCGGAAAATGAATGAATGACTGAAAAATGATTAGTTATTGATCTGACTGTAGGATTATTAGTTAATGATCAGAGTGGATGGCAGCTGCTAGTATTAGACAGTTCCAACCACATCAACAATCAGAAAAATCAGAAAGCTGGTTCACAAAACTCCAATATAACCAGGAACTTCCCATCTATTTTCTCTTTCATGTCTTCCTTCTATAAATCAGAGCAGCAGCAGATCAGACCCACAGAAGTACAACTGATCCCTGCTGCATCATTGTCATCTTCATCATAATCGTCATCATCATGCTTACCCTTCTCTTTCTCAGCAGCATCCTGACCTCTACCTTCTGCTGTGAGTGGCTCACTGAATACAGAGACCTGAGGAACACATCTATGTCTCTCATCCAGCTTATGGCAAGTACAGCAAACACACCAGGAATTCAGGGTCCTGGAGAAGATTCCAGGGTCCCACAGGAGCATTTCACAAATAACTGCTTTAACAGGGACCAGCTTAGTAACATGACTGGTTTAACTGTGAAAATCCACCATCTATAGTGTAGAATAACATCAGAAGATTTAGAGGATCAGAAGGAATCTCTGTACGCATTGGACAAGGCTAGATACAGGTAATGTTTAGGTTATCTATATCAGACCAGAATGAGACAACACTGCTCTCCTAAAACTCCAGAACCAGTCTCCTCACTTCTCAGGTGTTTACAGATGGTTGTTAAAAGAAGAGGGGATGCTAGCCATGCAAACATGTTTATATCCTAGCACATCTGTAAATATGCTAATATGACTGGGTGTTAGGGCATTTCCAGGATGTGGACCAGTTTGACCAGTTCTCCCACAGCTGATTGTAAAACATCATCATCTGTTTCTGTTTCAGGGTGGTCCGTTCACGAACCAGGAATGTCCAGTTCCTTTTCCAAACGGACTGTATGACCAGGTGCAAGAGACAGAGGTAAACAGAGATGCAGCCTTCAGCTTTATTTACAAACTCATTATATCTGTCAGCCAATCAGAATACTTCATGTCTCTCCAGGTGAAGTCACAGCTGGTTTTCATCAGAGACAGTATGAAGGAGATTTATGACATGTATCACCGGGGTAACCTCTCCTCCACCACCTGGGATCCTGTCAAGACCACAGAGTTCCTGGAAAGTGTGAACAGGCAGATCAAAGAGCTCAGCAGCTGTGTAAGTAGTCACTCCAGTCCAGTCTGGTCTGGTTTGGTTTGGTTTGGTCTGGTCTGGTGTGGTCCGGCCTGGTCCTGACTGATCTGATCTTCTCCAATCTGGTCTGGTCTGAGATTCTTTTCTGCTGTAACTGGGGTCCCTCAGGAGTGACGAGGACCTGTCTCCAGTCCACCTCATCTGATTCCACTTACTGTTTTTCAGGTTTCTGGAAACAAACATCAAACAGCCACAAGACTGAGAAGGTACTACAGGATACTGAAGAACCGCACCCTGTACTGCACCGTAAGTACAAGTATACGCAGTGTACTGCACCATAAGTACACAAACACAACCTGTACCGATTGTACTGTGTATAACTGTAGTACTGACTGTATTATTGACTGCAGTATTAGATGTGTGTCTAACTGTAGTACTGACTGTAGTACTGACTGTAGTATTAGATGTGTGTCTAACTGTAGTACTGACTGTAGTACTGACTGTAGTATTAGATTTGTCTAACTGGAGTACCGCCTGTAATTATAACTGTCATAGTTGATGGGTTTAATCGCACTGTACTGATTGTAATTCCTACTGTAGGAAAGACTGTAGTATTAGACATGTCTAACTGTAGTACTGACTGTCGAAATAACTGAAGTGTTAGATGTGTCTAACTGTGGTACTGACTTACTACTGACTGTACCAATGACTTTAGTAATTGATGTGTGCCTAAGTTTAGTACTGACTGAAGTAATGAGTGTAGAATGAGTAAATGAATCTAACTGTAGTACCGCTTTTGTCCACAGGGTGGCAGTACAGCCTCCTGGGAGCTGGTCAGGAAGGAGACGAAGCGTCATCTGGAGAGATTGGATCTTCTGGGAAACACACTGAGATATTTGGCATCTAGTAGTGTCGTCTGATCCACCAAAACTATTTTTGTTTATTTATTTATTTATTTATTTATTCATTTATTTATTTGATTGATTGACTGTCTGTCTAAACGATTGTTATATTAATAAACTTTCATATTTTCTACAACTGTGTATTTTATATTTTATTCATGTGTGCACTTTCTTTTGTTGACACTTAGCTGAGTTAAGAGTCTCACCTGTTCTTCACCAAATCTGCTTACTTGTTCATCCCTCACCTGCTGAGCTTAACACTTGTTCACTTCCTCACACACAAAACAAAACAAAAAAATCGTCAAACAGAAAAGCTGCTTTATTGTGAAACCACATACAGGTGCTTACAGACACGGACACGTCCTGTCGTCATCGACATCTTTACAAGAAGGTGTAGATACTTTATTAATTAACCTGATCAATGGATTAATTACCAGATAAAACAGGGCTAAATTTTGAAAGAGAAATAAACTAGATTTACCTGAATCAACTGGACCAAACTAAATCAAAATAGGTTCAACTGGATCAAACAGGACTAAACTGACTAAAAAAAGCATTCAGTCTGTTGTTACCATGGTAACAGCACGCAATCTGAACCTGATGTCACTTGGAGAAGTGGGATAAACGACAGTAGCAGCAGCAGAAGATGCAACAGGTTTATTTGTCGTCAACCTCAACCTTCAGAACCGGCTGGTAGCTGTCGGACATGGTGGCCCTGATGGTCACATGGTCTCCTTTGTAGACCAGACCAGGCCCACTGGCTTTGCCCCGGACAAAAGTTGTCTCCTCCCCCCCATACATGAGGTTGAACAGGTTTTCATCACATGGGATGTCCTTGCTGAACACCCCCACCCCATACCAGTTGGAATGAAAGTGGAAGTCATATGGAACGGAGAACATCACCGCGATGCGACCCATAAACTCACTTCTAGACATCTCCATGAGGTCATAGGTGAAGACAGCCACAGAACCGCAGGCTGTGAAGGGAGTCTTGATGAAGAGGGCATTGCCAGACTCAGAAGGGCCCAGAGCCGGCGGTAGGGGATCTGAGGTTGTCCCACTGATGAGATGCACTCTGGTTGGGTGAAACAGGATAGGAAATTAACATCCAAAAACACTGTTTACATCTGATAGAAACCCCTGAATTCATGAATAATCCAACAATAATCTGCATTATGTTCTTCCAATTTCACATTTCCTGCTCTGGAAAGTTTATAAAATTGCATCTGTTTCTAGTTAAGTGTAACAGTGGGGAGGATGTCAAGACTCACAGTGGATCACACATGGTGTAACTGCTGGTCTTGTTATGGAGGTTGATGGTGCACTGGCGATAAGTGGACATGCTGGACCTGAGCAGAAGCAGAGGGAAGTCCTTCAGTTCTGAAACTGTCCCAGTCTAAGAAAGATCAACATTTCATTTTCAGCCTACAGACCTGGACCAGGTGGACAAAGAAGCCTGTTTTTTGTCTCAAGGTTGTGCAGAATCAAGTCCTGGACACAGAAACCAGACCAGTTTTCCTACATTTCAGCTGAAGTTCAACAATACTGTAAAGGAAACTAAAGCAGGAAATGCTTCTCATATATAAACATAAATGTTTCATGTCATTTTAAAATTTTTAAATAAAATTTTCAGTCATAGTATCTCACAGGTCTCATATGATCCTGATGCGTGTCGTAAATGGAAAAACTGATGTATATTATTTGAGGTAGGTGATGGTTTGGAGGTAAAAAAAAAAAAAAAAAAAAGTGCTCCGGGGTCTGGTTTGATAAGTATTAAAAAGGTTTATTCCAAAAGTCTGGCATCTAAAACAAATCTGTAGGACTCTTATAGCCAGTTGTAAAAAAAATCCAACTGACCATCTGCAGTATATCCACTCCCTTATAGAGCACAGACAAAGACATACCTGAGTCCACATCTGGACCAATCACAAGACTGAAATAACAGAGAAATATGAGCCTAAAGGTACAGCTGAAGGTAGTTGCCTAAAACTAGTCATCATGCTTATGTAATTTGAAGATCAGACAAGACAAGACTTTGTATTAGACAGAAACCACGTTACCACTGATGGACCTGATCATAGGTCCAGGCCTGATCCAGACTGGACCAGCTCCTTCTCCTTCAGAACTTATACCAGAACCAGGACTAAACTGAAACCCGATTTGGTGGTCCTCTAAAGGCAGCCTCCGTTGACAACATTCATCAAGAGGAAGACGTCTCTGAGAGCATGTCCCATCCCAAAGAGACCGGTGCTTACAGTTCTGATCACTCTGAGACTGGTCCAGGTACAACGTTCGGTGTGTGCTTTAAATGTGAGAATAGTGAAGTTACAACTTTATAAAAACAGATCTGGTTTCTTCATTCTGTGACTTTTCAGTCAGAAATACATCCCAGACATAATCCACAAAAACATGTTCCATCAACCTGTTGGGAAAGATTGCAAAACCTAATTGAGCAGTTCCCGTTTGACCTCACATAATTTCATTCCTGACCAGTTCACCAGTAAAACAGTTCTGTAAATTATGAAGAACTTACTGCTTGAAGCTGCTGGAGGAAACCGTCTGCAGGTCTCTGACAGCCCCTCTCATGTCCAGCAAGCTTTATACCGAGAAAATCTCAACCAATCATAAGGAAACAGGAAGTAGTCACCAAGCAGAACTCACATGGTGTCACGTGTCCAGATCTCAAGATTTGAATCAGCTCCAAGAAAGAAAAACTGACATATTCCCAGAAACATTCACATGGAAACCAGAACTGATACTAAAAAATCTGATCCCACTAAGTAGAAGTCCAGTTCTGTGTAGTCCAGTACAAACAAACCAAAAAATAATCCAGTCCAGTTTCATTATAACTGTGTTAATAAAAACTACAAGAATAATGACCCGATGGAGGTTTTCCTTCCTGGTTCTGGTGGAAGTTTTTCCTTTTGGTTCTGGTTCTGGTGGAGGTGTTCTTTCCATGTTCTGCCCTAGGGGAGATGTTTCTTCCCAGTTTTGGTCCTGGTGGAGGTGTTCTTTTCAGGTTGTGGTCCTGGTGGAGGTGTTCTTTTCAGATTCTCCATCATGTCCTGACCAGGACCAGGAAAGAAAACCTCTACCATAACCGGAAACAGGAAGGAGGACATCTTCCTGGGCCAGTTGGGGCTGCAGAGGACTAGAAATTCTGATCCAGTGAATGCTAAGAAAGAAGAAGAGAAAAGCAAATTAATGACAAAAAAGAGAAGAGAGGTGGCCAACGCTTCGGACGTCTCCCAGCATCCCCTACTGTAGGTGGAAGTGAAAGTCTAGTCTAGATCTCAGAGTTCCTGGACATGTTTGGCTGTCACCAGTTTGCACACATGACTGACAAACAAAGACGTGGAGGATGGAGACGAGAGTGTTGAAACTGAAGAGGGAAAATAATGCCTGAGGGGTTAGAAATAAAGAAGAGGAACCTTCAAAAACCACAAACTTTGCAAAAGGTTTTTCTGAATTTAGGCCACAAAACATGAAGTTCATCAGCAGGTTAATTTCTTATAAGGTTTTTAACCATAAACTGGTATAAACCTGCAGAAACAATCTGTTGAACCCGGGTCTGACCCACAGAACCTGGTTCTGTTAGACAGAGTCTGGTGGTAGCAGGTGGAATAGCAGGAGCAGAGGAAGGACTGAGGTTAGTGAAAAACTGTGTTCTACCCGGAGAAACTTCAGACCTTGTCAGTCCAGAAGTATCATCATTGGCATTGACATTGAAGAACTAATGGTTTTTCCTCATAACCCTGCTTTAAGAAATCGATTAAATCAACAAGAAAGCCCTGCATAAGTCTAGAACAGATTATTATTCATCATTGATAGAGGAGAACAAGAACAATCCCTGGTTTCTCTGCAACACTGCAGCCAGGCTCACTACAGTAAGAGCTGGTGAGACTTGTATTCTGTTAACTCTCAGCTGGGATGACTTAATGTGTTTCCTCTTTAACAAAATTGTCCTGTACTATTTGATGGTAATTTAAAAAGTATTTGGTTAAAACTGAACAGTTAAAAAAAATTCAAAACTGTAAATGTATTAAATGATTAAAAAAACTAACAATTCAAGATTTGAAGGTATTTGGCTTCATGGCTATGCATTGTATTTTACTTTGAAAGTTTGTGTAACAGGAAGTGCTGCTGAATGAATGACATGTTTGCAGGATGTTGATTGGTAGACAGAACAGGAGGGAAAAGGACACAAAAATTCAAATCAATTCAAATTGTGGTTAAAAGTGATGCGGGTGTGTTAAAATTGCAGTTCTCCCCTCATCCACTAGGGGCTCCAAAACATAGCAAATTGCCATTGACTCCAATGTTAAAAAGACAAATTTAACAGCAGAATTAAACCCTTAACAGCCTAGTACAAAAAACATTTTAGGATTACTAAGTCAGGTTTACCTCCCTGACAACTGTGGAGGAAGTGAACTTTTTTTATTTTAGAACTCTTCCGTTTATAAGTAATTTATTTCAAACTTCGCTGCCAAGACGGCAATGGTTAGAACTGCCCAATGAGCTTCAGCTTTCCAGAAACCTATTGATGACATCACAGATCCGTTCATATTTTATAGTCAGTCTATAATCTGGACCGAAAACTTGTGGTGGATTCAAGAGTTCATTTTGGACTAGTAGGACACAGACACAAGGTCAGAGCCAGAACCTTCACATTCAGCCAGAGGGTTTGAAAGCAGGTTTGACAAGTTCTACAGGGAAATTCAATTAAATTCAACTTTATTTGTATAGCACCACTTCATGACAATGTTGTCACAGGGCACTTTACATACACGAATCAACATACACATCATTTCGAGCCAATTCATACATATCCTATAATAGAAACCAACTGATTGCATCGAATCAAGACTTTGATCCAATCCCCCATCCTGAGCTGCACGCGGCGACAGTGGGAAGGAAAAAACTCCCCTTTAACAGGAAGAAAACCTCCGGCAGAAACCGGCTCAGGGAGGGCAGCCATCTGCCTAGACTGGTTGGGGTGGAGACGACAGGAAAGACAGAACATGTACAACTGCACTTATTCAGGAAGACCTGCGGAAAAAAAGGAGAAATAAGTTAGACGGCAATATTGGCATATATTTATACAATAATATATTAGACCATACATGTCAAACTCAGGCCTGCAGGCCAATTTTGGACCGCACTACAATTATATTTGGCCCGCGAGATTACACCTGGCCACCAATCCATTATACAGCGCAGGTACAACTAAAACTACAAATCCCATATTGCTGTTTTGGCGCTGAGGTAAGGTGGAAATTGTGCAACACAGACAGTCATACTTTGACTTGAGCATGTCATTATACTGTTGCTCAATAAGCTCTTTCACGTCAACTGCAAACGGGTCGCTAAAAGTTCAAATCTACATTTTTTGGCTTCAAAGTTGGCAAATTGTTGGGTAAATTCAGTGCTAAGTAGATTGAATTTTTCAGCAAGTTGAGCAAAAGGCAACACGGTGGTAGAGGTCTGCTTAGAGCGTGTGCTAAATAGAAAGTTTACTAATGAGTGTCAACGCAAGAAGTGTGTGTGGGGGGGGGGGGGGGGGGGGGGGGGGGTTCCAGGGGGCCTGCAGGCCTGAGTTTGACATGTATGGTCTAATATATTAATGTATAAATATATGCCAATATTGCCGTCTCTAACTTATTTCTCATTTTTTCCGCAGAAGCCATCCGGAAGTTGTTCTCCATGGCCTCGCCGAACTCCTCCCACGCCCGAGTGTTTGCCTTGGTGACAGCAGAATCCGCATCCCGCTTAGCCTGTCAAGACCAATCAGCTGTCTCCAGAGTCCCACAGGCCAAGAAGGCCTGATAGGACTTCTTCTTCAGCTTCACAACATCCCTCACTGCTGGTGTCCACCAACGAGTTCTGGGATTACCGTCACGACAGGCACGAACAACCTTACAGCCACAGCTCCAGCTGGCCGCCCAAACAATAGAGGCACAGAACACAGTCCATTCAGACTTATGGTCTCCAGCCTCACTCAGGACATGGTTGAAGCTCTGTTGAAGGTGGGAGTTGAAACTGACTCTGACAGAGGACTCAGCCAGACGTTCCACACAGACCCTCATGACACGTTTGAGCCTGCCAGGCCTGACCGGCTTGCTCCCCCTCCATCTGAGCCAACTCACCACCAGGTGGTGGTCAGTTTATGAGCTTCAGTCTAGATGTCAGAAAAACATTTGTTCCTACACTGCAGAAAGGTGTTAAGCAACAGTAACACAATAACTTAACAACCCTTTGCTTTGACATGATGGAGTGGTACTCCAGAGGGTGACAAATAGCCAGATACCTGTTGTATGCCACTTCTGCATTATACTAAGTGCTTTCACACCCATTCATACCCCGACAGACACATTGGAAGGCAATGTGGGGTTCAAGACACTTCAGTATGTTGTCAGGGAAACCCTAGAATAAAAACTACTGCGCTCCCTATTGAGCTATGGCTGTCCAAATAAGATATTTTATTTCTTAAAGCCTATTTTTAGATTGAGTGGATTTTATTAACATTACAAAGAAGACAATTGGGCAGACACTGGCGGCAAAGAGCTGCAGAAACAAGGATGTACAACCTCAGTATGCTTGCAATACTACCTTTTAGTCTTTGTCTTGATGGTCTTCCTTTTATATATCAAATATATATCCAACAAAGTTTATGTGAATGATCATGTTCTCTGTTTTTGTTGAAGTGTTTATCTCGTCCTTTGGGTTTCCATGTCTGTTATTTGTGTGAGCTTTATTTTGGAATTCCTTTTTCCTTCGTCTTCTTTAAGTTATCTTGAAGACTATGCGCAAAAACTAAATATTACACAAAAAAATCCACTAATGGAAACACCTACATTTAAGAAAAAAATAGTCTGAAACATTGCTAAGTTTTTTACGTTCTCATAAGGTGTTTCTTTTTTTTTTTTTTTTAGATATTCTGATTTAGAAAAATATGCTCAGGTTTAACTTCAGCGAGTCATGTTGACCACATGTTGCTTCACCAATCAGCTATTTATGGTGAACAGCTAAACAGATATACCTAATACAGTGACTTGTAATTGTACATTTTCTGCATTCTTAATAAGTGCTGATGTGGAAAGAGCAAAAAATTGATAAAAAAAAAACCAAAACATCCAGCTATGGCAGAAAAATATCTCACTGCCAATATCTGGGGGTGTCTGTTGTTTTGGCTGAAACACTGGATAAAACAACAGACACCCCACCAGGGATGTGATCAGTAACAGAAAAATAAAAACAAACAGGGGTTTTATCTAACGCTGGTACCACTAAATGGAAGAAGAGAGACAGATACACCAGGGGTCTTTGAAGACTAACACACAATTTACAGGTGTTTGTCATATGAGCTGAAAATGGGAAGAGGAAGCATCGCTATCATCAAGATGCAACATTAATAATGCTACATGATACACACTTCCCTTTGTAAACTGAGGCTAAGATGCTGTTTCTTTGTACACAGTATATAAAGTGTGAGGGAAGGAGGAGTATGCAGATTTTCACTGCCATTTTGATTGTTTTTCTGTGATAAAAATTAAATTTAATCAAAACTTCTGCAAAGGAGATCGGCTCAGCTTGTTTACTATCCTTGGTTTACGGGGTGGGTCTTTTGCTTTTCTCTTCCTCCCAACTAATCAGTTTGCTTCTTGTTTTTTTTTTTAAAGATCCCTCCTGCTCTCCTACAGACATCAGGCATCCCTCTTTCTCCCTCTTTCTCTCCGATTTCTGAAGTTGTCCTGGATTGTTGGTGTCCATAGTTGGTTCTCAAGGTCCTGCAAGTCTTCAATGTATTACTGCTTCAGCCCATCTGAAACAAAGTAGATGGATTCAACAGCCTATGAAGGTCTGCACAATGTCTCAGGTGTGTTGGAGCAGGGATACATAGATAATCTGCATGACTGTGTCTTGCAAAGACCAGAGTTGGACACCCTTGCAGTGAGCGGAGCCTCATTGGCTGTCTTTCCTCAAAGCGAACCAACATTTATAGACCTTAGATTTTCCTGTCATTCATCATGTCTCCTTCTGCCTTGATACAGCATCAGATTTTAACTGCCAAACAATGTTTCAGTTATATTTACATGAAAAATTTACATGAACACTAAACAGTATTCTGAATATTGTACAGGAATCATAAGGCGCAAACCTTTGATTGCTCCTTACTGAGATACTAAAATAAAGACAGTTTAGAGCAAAATAATTTTAAAAAAATAAAAAGACAGCTCATATTTATGTTTTTAATGTAAAGATGTATTTGTGTTTTTATTTCACTTGTGCATAACTGGAAGTTTTAAATATCATTCTCCCGTCAGCGCTGGACTTTCACTGCAGAGTGACGTTTACAGATGTAATTGAAGAGCACATGTAAAATCGTCTTCTCCTGATCAAATGCTTTTCTTAGAAAATTTAAAAAAAAGAAAGCAAAAACAGAGTTGTTCCCTGTCACCGACGTGAGTAGAAAAGTATTATTAATTTAAACAGAGAGTGATTACTTCGCCTGTAAACCAATCATGTTGACTTTTACAGAGGCTGCATGGGGGTGTGGTGGCTAGCACTGTCATTTCACACCAATAAGGTTTCTGGTTTGAGCTTCAGCTGGGGCCTTTCAGTATGGCACGCATACATTCTCCCCATGAACGTGCACGTTGTTCCCTCATCCAAACACATTGATCTGAGGTAAACTGATGTTTCTAAATTCTCCTCAGGAGCGAGTGTAATCGGGAGTGGTTGTTTACTTTTGTGTTAGCCCTGCAATAGCTTAGCAACCTCTCTACGGTGTACTCAACTATAAGAGTCAGTGTTTCATCTGACACAGACTAAAATTGTAGCTTGTTTAGCATTATAAAATATACAACTGTGCAATCACATAGTCTTGGTCATCAAGTATTAATGATGTTGCAACCTTGCATAACCTTGCTTTGTCCACTTGGTCCAAGTCTGGAGGGTGGAAATGAAATGTTGATCTTTCTTATACTGGGTCAGTTTCAGAACTGAAGGACTTCCCTCTGCTTCTGCTCAGGTCCAGCATGTCCACTCATCGCCAGTGCACCATCAAACTCCATAATAAGACCAGCAGTTACACCATGTGCGATCCAACCTTATGCATTGTTGCATCAATGAGGATCAGTATTTTTTTCCTTTTTTGGGTTCTTTCCTGCATTTGCTGCAGCAGATGTGTTGCTTTTCAGCCTGCTAGATATATAGGATAATGGTTAGTCAAGTGAAGCCAACTCTGTTTCACATGAACACACACACGTATCTAGAATCAGGTTGATTTACCGAATTACTAATGTATATATTGGTATGCATTAGTGAAATCTCCACTGTGACCAGATCACTTAAAAATATAATTTATTTTTATGTTTGGCTTTTCTTCTCAAGCTGATTAGATCAGCTTTGAATAATGACAACATTCTTATGAGTTTTCTAATTTCTGGTAATTTTAAGCCATATACAAGAGGATTCAAGATAGGAGGGATCACAACAAATTCGAACAAGAGAATGATGGCTACAAATGAATTTATCTCCTCCAGGTCAATTCTGCTCAGTGCAACATCACAAAACACAGTGATGGAGTAATTAATAAAAGTGACAATGTGTGGCAAACAGCTTTGTATGACTTTTCTCTTAAACTCGGAGGAGTGTCTCCTGCAAACAAGGAAAATCCGTAAATATGTATACAGGACAAAAGCCAGTGGCAGAAAGACTGTAGTTGTGCTGACAAGCATGCCAACCAAGTTATTGAGCACAGTGGAGACACACGACAATTTCACAACAGGCCAGTTGGCACAGAAAACCTTCGGTATCTTATTGCCACACAGCAGGAGTATGGAGGAAAGATAAACACAGGCTGCAACAGTAAAAGCTGGATAGATCCATGCTAAGGCGAGCAGTTTAGTGTAATGAGTTACCCTGAGGATCCGTAATTCAGCCACACACAGGGGGTTCTGGACAAATGACCAGTTTATTGGTGAAGAAGTATGAACAGAAGATCAGTCCAGGGGAGTGGTCTGCAGAAGAAACCAGGCAACAGCTGGGAGGTAAACAGGATGGCAAAATACTCATCCAGGCAAAGACAAGGCTCAGAGATCCAAAGACAGGCAGGGTCGGTAACCAGAAGATCCGAAAGGTAGCGGTGTCCGTCGAGGGCAAGGCAAGGAGGGTAATCCAGGGGCATGAAGCAGAGGGTCGGCAACTGAGGATCAATCCGTAGAACGCTGGAACAAAACTAGACATAGGTCTGATTATTATCTGGCAGAAAAGGAGGGATTGGAGGGAGCTTAAGTAGGCAGTGAGAGAAAAGGAAACCAGGTGAACTGAATGAGGTAGCAGAGGCAATTAGGAAGCCAGCAGGTGGATCGAGTAATCAATGATGAGCACCAGGAGATCAGGGTGGCAAAAACATGACAGTTTAGAGACCATGAAGGGCCTCATCTTGCTGCGGTAATGAAGAGGCTGACACACGGCGACATACCGATCATACGCCATTATGCTTAAAATGGTGAGTTCATACGAGGCGTAGGTGTAAATGACATAAATCTGAGTGAAACACCCCCACCGTGAGATCAAATGAGTGTCTGACAGCAGATCTCTGAGAAATCTAAGGAAGAATCCAGCAGAGCCATACAGAGAATTAAAAGAAAGACACATGATAAACACATACATGGGCTCATGTAGACTTTTCTCTCGTGATATTACGATGATGATGATCAGATTAGAGGAGACAATAAAAGCATAAACCAAGAAAAACAAGACAAAGGTTGGGTAACAGTAATTTCCTATGTTAAAGAACATGGTGAGGTGAAAATAAGGGGGGTTGGTGATGTTTTCCATTTACCCCATACAAAACAACCACTGTTTGATCCTGACAACAGTTAGGATGCAGCTGCAGGTGCTGGTTTCCTGATGGTCACAGGTTGGTTTTAAAGTCAACTGGCGATGTTACTAAGACAAGAGCACAGAAACATTTGCAAAGTGATGAATAACATGAAACACAAGAAACAAAGTAAAGTGTGTATGGTTGAGAGGTCTCACCATAAGCTCATGCCATGTGAATTGTGACACAGCAGGCAGCCACTGAGGACAACGTGCCGTGCCACATGGTGTATTTAAATATTCATACAATATGACGTAACTGATGCTAAAACTCCTTTGAGGATCAGAAACAGTGCATGTCATTCTGATTGCATTTCAGATATAATGTTGATATTATATAGTTATTGATTCAATTTCTTTCTTGCTATTGAAGTGATATCTGCATGATATCTGGAGGCAGGTTTGGGTACTGAAAGCTTTCTTTTTTTAGTTCAACTCATTCTTGATGGATCACAGAGAGCAAAATAAGCAAAACACATCTTTAAATTAGAAAAGCAATAGAGGAACGCAAATCATTTCCACTCACACTGATTTCCTGCTTATAGTTCTACATTTATTTTACATAGATACACAGATTCCTAGAATCCACATGTCTTGGCTATATTGTGGTCTTTGCTGTATGTTTCTATATTAATTTGTTGTCTTGAAGTGATGAAAATTCAAAACATTGTGTACCTTTTCCTATTCTGTCTTATAGTATCCAGAATTTTGGATCCAGATCTGTCTTTATTAATTTCTAGAACCTGTTGGGAACTTCTCCTGTATCTTTTGGCCAAGCACTCGGATAACTTATTGTGTATTTTTATGCATATTTACTGAAAATGACACGATCTTGCGATGATAAGACTCCTTCAAAAAATCCTGGATCCAGATGGTGATCTGGATCACTCCCAAAATTAAATGGAATCTGAATTAAACCAAGAGCCAAAGAAATAAGAAAATAAAGAAATAAAATAATGAAAATCTGTCCTGTAGATTTTGCATAAAATTAGTAACAGAAAGAAAGAGATTATACAATATTTTACCTGCAGCATCTAGGCCCTGACATCAGACTGCTTATAAAGCAAGTTTCCACAGCTGATGTCCTCAGCTATTTAAATTTTTTTTCTCCTTTGCAGTTTGGCTGGGCCGATCAATCCAAATATCGATCATTATCAGACATTGTATCAGAATTGTTTGATACTCTCTCTAAACCCACTACCTGTCCACTTGATCCAGTCCCTACCAATATCCTGGAGAGCATTTTACATACAAAGCTTCAGTGACCCATATTATCAACTCCCCTCTTGATCTGGTGTCTTTCCCTCTGTCTTCAAGCAAGCTCGGTTCACCCCCACTGCTGAAGAAACGGACACTCAACCCAGCCCAAACTGAAAACTACTGGTCGGTCTCACTGGTGCCGCTCTTATCAAAACTGCTAAAGCTCACTGTCTTCGTTCAAGTCTCACAGTTCCTCCATGATAATAACCTATTTGATCCATATCAGTCCGGCTTTAGGCAAGGCCGTTCCACTGAAACAGCTCTTTTGTCTGTTACTGATTGTCTACGACTTGCAAGATCCACTAGTCAAGCCTCAGTCCTGATTCTGCTGGACCTGTTCGCAGCTTTTGACACAGTCAACCATCAGATTCTCCTCCCCACACTCTCTGAGCTTGGCATCTCTGGATCTGTCCTCGCGTGGTTCACGTCCAACTCGCAGGAAGATCCCTTCGAGTATCCTGGCGAGGAGAAGTGTTCAGATTGCATGAGTTGAAAACAGGGTGCCTCAGGGATTGGTGCTCGGCCCTTTTCTCTTCTGACTAAACACTTCCTCACCTAGCGAAGTCATAAGCTCTCGCGGCTTCTCCTACCACTGTTACGCTGATGACTCTCAGCTTTTCCTTTCCTTCCCACAAGACAACAACTGTCTCAATGAGAACATAAGCTCACCTTAATGATATCTCTGCATGGATGAAGGCTCGCCACCTTCAGCTCATTATCTGTCCAGTCAACTCTTCGTTACCTCTGCATATAATTGTGAAGCTTGACTTTATCATACTTGTGCCTCGGTTTGATGCCTGAAATCTTGGTGTCATGATGGATGACCACTTGACCTTTAAGATCCATGTTGCCTCAGTTACCCATATTTGCCTCAACAACATCAAGAGAATCAGACTGTACCTGGCTGAACATACAATACGGCTTTTGGTTCAGGCTCTGGTCATTTCACACATCGATTACTGCAATTCCCTACTGGCAGGTCTGCCTGCATGTTTGGTTAAACCTCTCCAGATGATCTAGAATGCTGCAGCACATCTCGTCTTCAACCAATCCAAAAGAGCTTTCTCCTTTCTACCTACACTCCAAAGTTACACTATGAAAGAAAGACATCTTGTGTTACCATCACTACTTGGGGCCAAATCACTAGCCAGACTCTTTTCCTCTGATGTTCTATGGTGTTGGTACAACCAGCCAAACTCTGTCGGACCTGCAGCGTCCTTATCTGCTTTCAAGAGCAAGCTGAAGACTCAGCTCTTCAAGGAGCACTTCTGAACTTAGTTTAACGATATTTGTCAGGAGTTGGAGAACTTGACTCAGTTCTTTGCTGCAAATATTGTGGAATTTATGATTTAACATAGGGAATATTGTGGAAAGGAGAATTTTTAAAAATGAAAATTCCCAAAACAAACAAACAAACAAAAAACATAAAAACACACAGCTACACACTATATGTCAGAGACCAGACAGAACGAGGACCACACAAGCGACACGTTTTAACAGTTTATTGAATGTTAGGTGGAAAAGGGTGAGGGTCCAGAGGACTGAGCGGTGTAGCTGAGGAAGCCGAGTTGTACAGGGGTTCCCTGGTCCAGGATCCAACGACAGTAGGACTGGAACGGAGAAGTACAGAGCAGCAGTAACAGGCAAGGGCAAGGCAGTAGACAGTGTAGTACAACAGAAGGTGGGTCAGGATTACTGGGGCAGAAGATCAGAACAGGTCCGGGTTCACAGGCAGGAGTCAGAGGCATCAGTAACCGGGCAGGATACTGGTGCTGGTTTGCAGACGATGTGACAAAGTGTGGTCTAAAAGGCAGGGCATAAATACAGAGGCAGGTAATCATGAAAGGCTGTGCAGCTGGCAGGTGACGAGACACAGGTGGGGCTAATCAGAGAGCAGGGACGGGAGGGGCAAAGAGAAGAGCTCATGATAATATGGCACCATCTGTCCCCAACTGGACTCACAGCAGTCCGACTAGCACCTATAAGGTCCTTTAGTGTTTGATTTTGTGCTTGTGTTTTTCTTACTCTCATCTGTATGCTGCTTTTAATTGAAGTGTCTGCTAAAGGATTGTAGAATAGAATAGAATAGAAAACATTTGTGCCGATGCCCTTTCCAGAATGTGACTTTGTGTTTGACTTTTGTTTTGTTTGTTTACAGAACTCCTGTCAAGGTTCTGTAACTTCGGGGGGGGAGTGTTACAGCTGCCTGTTTCTTGCTCTTCAGCCTACCAATACTGAACCTTCAGCTGGGATTCCTGCTCAAACACAGCTCTGATTGCTGTCTCCTGGCTGGGATTGGTCCTTCCTGTCACCTGCTCATCTCCACCCTGCTCACTGGATAATTGGAGCTCTGAGCTTAGCTGATTCCACTAATCGCCAGGACTTAAAAGACACCAGGAGTCCTTCATTCAACGGCAACCACTGGCTCAGTAGTGGTCTGCCCTCAGCTTGTGTTGTGACTCTGAACTTTTGTATTTCAGGAGGACTTTGACAGAGGTGCATTGTTTTCTCTTGTGTTGTTCATTTTCGTGGTTCTTAAATTTTTTTTGTGGCTGTAAAATCCAGTTGCGTTACATCTGTTAGTTTTTTGTTTGAATAGTTAAACCAGTGCTGCTTTTGTTTGGAGAACTGCTTTATGGTTTGGCTATTTTGAGGCTGTTTCTGGCCTGTTCTTGCCTCATCTTCCCCCATTGGACAATAAATCTGCATTGCTCCATATGTACACCTTGCCACGGGTCTTTTTTTTTGTGCAGCTCAGTTGCCCTAGCAGAGTCTGGGTTGTAACAGTGAAGTACAAGGTTTGGTGGCTCAGGTGGCAGTGCTGCTTATCTTGTGATGAGACGGTCAGTGGTTCAAGCCCTGCTCCTCTATACTGCTGCAGCCCTGAGGGGGATTGTTTCCCTGAGGCCCAGATAAATGCAGAGGTTTGTGTCAAGAAAAAGAAAATTGCCAATTCACCTGAGTGGTAATGTGCTGTGGGACAAGCTGAAAGGAAAACGATCTACTACTTTATGTTTTGAATTAAAAACAAGATGGCTGCCTTATTTCAAGGTACTCCACATGATTGTTGGCTTTGTTTTAATTTAGGATTTGGCAGGTGGTTTTCTGTTTCCTTACAGGAGCAGCTTGATGTCTTTTTTTTTTTTGATTGAATAGCCTTTGCTGTTGCTTCCGGTCACATCCAATGGGCATGGTTGGATGTCAAATGAGCATGGGATTAAGGTTATAGTTAGGGTTAATCCAATCAAAACGTTGATTGCCCCGCCTCATTCTCCATGCTGCAGCCAAGATCTTCTCACCTGTTCACCACCACCTGTTCATTTCTCACCTGCTCAGCTTTACACCTATTCACTTCCTCACCTCCTCCCCTTTACACTCGCTCACCTGTTTGCCTCTGCGTATGCTCACCTGTTCACCCCCTCACCCGTTCACCTGCCCAGCTATTACCTTCCTCACTTCTACACCTCTTCACCTGCTCAGCTTTACAACTGTTCTCCTCCTCACCTCTAGACTCCCTCTGCTGCTCCACTATACACTGTTCACTAAACAAAGAAAACATCAAACAGAAAGAGCTCCTTTATTGTTAAACCACATAAGGATGATTACAGCAATTCACCATGGACACGTCCTGTCCTCAGACAAAATGTCTTCATAGGAAGATCAGTGGATTAATTACCAGATAAAACTGGGCTAAACATGATTCAACCAGATCAAACTAAATCAAACTGGACTAAATTGAATAAAAGTAGAATTAACTGGATAAACCTGGATTAAACTGGATGAAAGTGGAATAAACTAGAATGAACTGGATTAACTTGACTAAACTAAATCACACTAGATCAAAAAGTATTCAGTTCGTTGTTACCATAGTAACAGCTTGCAGTCTGAACTTGATGTCACTTGGAGAACTTGGATAAATGACAGAAGCAGCAGCAGAAGATGCAACAGGTTCAGTTGTCGTCAACCTCAACCTTCAGAACCAGCTGGTAGCTGTCAGACATGGTGGCCCTGATGGTCACATGGTCTCTTTTGTAGACCAGACCAGGCCCACTGGCTTTGCCCCGGACAAAAGTCGTCTCCTGCCCCCCATACATGAGGTTGAACAGGTTTTCATCACATGGGATGTCCTTGCTGAACACCCCCACCCCATACCAGTTGGAATAAAAGTTGAAGTCATATGGAACGGAGAACATCATCGCGATGCGACCCATAAACTCACTTCTAGACATCTCCATGAGGTCATAGGTGAGGACAGCCACAGAGCCACAGGCCGTGAAGGCAGTCTTGATGAATTGGGCATTGCCGGGCTCAGAGGGGCCCAGAGCCGGAGGTAGGGGATCTGAGGTTGTCCCACTGATGAGATGCACTCTGGTTGGGTGAAACAGGATAGGAAGTTAACATCCAAATACAGATTTCATCTGATAGAAACACCTAAAATAATTAAAAATCCAGCAATAATCTGCTTCATGTTTTTCCGATTTCATGTTTATTGCTCTGGAAATTTCAAACTGCTGCATCTGTTTCTAGTTGAGTGTGACAGTGTGTGGGGGGTGTCTCAGGAAACTAGACCAGCATGCATGTCAGGACTCACAGTGGATCGCACATGGTGTAACTGCTGGTCTTATTATGGAGTTTGATGGTGCACTGGTGATGAGTGGACATGCTGGACCTGAATAGAAGCAGAAGGAAGTCCTTCAGTTCTGAAACTGACCCAGTCTAAGAAAGATCAACATTTCATTTCCACCCTCCAGACTTGGACCAAGTGGACAAAGCAAGGTTATGCAATATCCAGTCCTGGACACAGAAACCAGTTTTCCTACATTTGAACTGAAGTTCAGCAACACTGAAAAGGAAACTGAAGGCAGACATGCTTCTCAGCAATAAACATAAATGTTTCACGTAATTTTACAAAACTTTTAGTCATAGTATCTCACAGGTCTCATGTGACCCTGATGCATGTGTAATACGTACAAGGTGTGGTCACACTTTGGTTTCATTTTAATTTGTTTAAAATGTATTTGATAAGCAAGTTATAGGATGAAAGGTTCGGTAGAGTCAAGCTATTAGTTCCTGTCACCAGTAGAAGGCAGTGTGGCGCTTTGCTTCTCATGTGTTGCTTCTAGCGTAACCGTCTAGTGTTGCGCCGTTTCCTCATTCTGCTGAATGAAGCTGCACTAAAAGGAAGTACAGCCACCTGTCTGATCTTTTCTCCTGTTTTATACAGGCTAGTATCCTCTGATAACACAGAAAACTGTGCAGATGTGTAAGTTAAGATGTTCATTAGAACTCCAAATTGTTAATAATTGTATTTTGTTTACATAGTTTGTTAAACGTGAAATGAACGTTCTCACGTGTGAATGCATTTAAGTTGGCGGCATCTGTTGTGAATGTTTACACTACGAAATCTGATACTGGCTCCCCAGACTTTATTTTGTGTGCTATGTTGCAATGTTGTTAAAGTATAAGAGCAAGAGTTAAGAAATCAAAATGAAACCAAGTGTGACCACACCTTGTATGCGTCACACACGTCTGACATGGAAAAACTGATATATATTACTTTTTAAAAAAATCACCTAATGAGAGTGTAAAAACTTTTTAGTGATATCTGAGACTTTTCCATTGCCTCTCCAGCCTGCATTGGGATCCACATTTCCGTAAAACACAACAGCAAATCCTCCACAGCAAGTGGGAAAAACATTGACACAATGCTGTCATCTGGCAAAAGCCACAATTTTACAAGAACAGCTTTCCACTTCCCGTTTTCCAGTTTTACAAAAGCAGACAAACGACCACCAGACGGGGGAGGTACTACAGGAGACTTAAGCACATTCACATCAGCCTTTTTGATTAAAATCTGAGTCCGTTTACTCGGAAAGTTTGCTTCGTCTCTGGAAGAACACAGCCATGATGAACTACATCACCAAAATGTCAATGTTCAAAAAGATCATGAATTTATCTTGGATTACAAAAAAACAGACAGTTACATGATGAAAACAAAGAGAACAGTATAGAAATCTTTTCTCACAGAATCATTAAGCATCACATAAACACATCAAGAAGATGATATTCTGTTCTAATGTGAAATTAAAGCTAAGAGTAAACACCAACTAGTGATTACATAACAGCAGGCATGAATGTGATAATGTGTAATTAATGTGTAATTACTGCAGCATAATGCAAAAATGCTGAAGATGTCAGTGAAGTGAGTGAAAAACTTGTTCATTTTTAAGTGGTGTAAACTAGGATGAATTAATTCGTTGATTAGTGAGAAGCAGGACATTGTGATATTTTAGGGTGTTATGGTGGCGATTTAAGGGAGCACTTTTAATTTTATGTACTGCTCGTTGAGCATTGGTGCAGCTTACTGAAATGTTGGTGTGGAAGTGTAATTTCACTATGATATGACTGTTTTGGAGTGTAAAATTTTAGTGGCCTTACCAGTTTCCAAATTTGCTTTTTGCTTAGCAATCTTTGCCATCAGTGGCCTCCCCAAATGTGCAGCACCAATTTCCACTTTCTAACAAGGTTCTTCATATGCAAGACTAATGGACACCCCAAGAATCCAAACTGCTTACATCTGCGGTGACTGCAAGGATTCAAGTGATGCCCAGATCCCGTCCAGCTCTGCAGATCCCTGTCTCTGAGTGGGCTCCAGGAACCGGATGCTCCTCTTTTGACCCTTGTTTCCGAGGGGGTCTTGGAAACAGACGCTCCTCTTCTGACCCCTGTGCCTGAAGAGGAGGTCGCTCCTTCTCCACCAGCCCCTGTGTCCGAGGAGGTCGCTCCTCCTCCTACGTTCCCGGCTGCTCCTGTGTCCGAAGAGGTCGCTCTTCCTTCTCCGTTCCCAGCTGCTCCGTCCAGGCCTTCCGCCAAAGGAGGAGCCAAACCTGTCCCCTTTTTCCTGGCCTCCCAGCCGTCCTCCTGAGCCAGGCCTGCCCCCGTCTCCACCTCCTGACCATTCTTCCGGAACTATGTCTCCTGCCGCCTTAGCCTCCTGGAGTCATTTTTTTCGCCCTGGGCTTATGGCAGCCCAAGACTTCTGCACTGTATTTTAAATGGCTTTTCTGTTGTAACAGGTTCCTTAATTTAAATCTCATACAATACTTTTTGATCTGTTTATACAGATAAATAAATACAAGTTCGACAATATTCATTGTCCACATGTCCATCCTCATAGTATGCACAAATGAGGCCCAGAGCTGTCGGTGAACCTGTTGTGTTGATGCATAGCAGTAGCTGAACTGAAAGCAAAGGTTTCTGCAACCATCTGACAGCATTGCTTTACTAGACAGGACATTAAGCGCACCTTGACCTTCACAAACAGTTCCACCCTCTCTGGCCTGCACATATCAGACACAGACATGGTATCGACCTTGAACCCAGGTTTGTTCGCCATACCCGTTGCGTCCTCTGTTTAAATAATGACAGTTTTACCCTGTAATACGTGACCAAAATGGTTATTTTGTAAAAACTTATATCAATTTGTTGGTCTTAGGGTTTCCATCCTAAGCCTGTGTCCAAACTTGTAGTTATAAAGCCCAAGTCAGTAGGGAAGACAGGAGTCAAATCGACCTGTACAGAGCATATGTTGGTTAGCATAATTTCATGATACTGGACAGAGCATGTTCTCATAGTTTCAGGGTGAAAGAATTTTTTTTGTGTGTGTGTCTTATTCTCATTTCTCCTCTATTCTGATTGTAGGACCTCTGCCAGAGCCACATCTTACATCAGGAGCAAAGTTGAGCTAGATCCACCCTCGCCCTTTGCTGTCCAACATTCTGGAAGGGATCTCAAAGCTGGAATTGGTAACTTCTCAATTTGGACCTGTGCCTTATGGTAGCCCCCTCTCCATCAGCGATCAACCCCAAACAACTTTATCATGGACTTTGCTGGTACCCCTTCCTGGATTTTCTTTCAATTCTAATTTAGCCTTTATCACCAAATTTAATAAAAGTTTGCACTCATTTGGCCTGGTGAAAGTAACTCCTCTCCAGAGAATGTTACAGACGTGACATATATGAAATTAAGAAATGCTAAGGTCAAACGTAAAGAAAGTCACAAGTATTGGCAAGTTCAGGGCCAGGTTGCATTGACTGATTTTCACTGGTGCGGCTTTGTGACCAATACTATACAGAGAATTTGGCACGATGAAAAATTTATGGCACATATGCAAGACAGATTAGATCTGTATTATTACAATGTGTACATGGATGTCTACTTCTCAATGACATTTCATTTGACAATCACCTTCAATTAATTTATTTTCCTTCAGTTTAGGTATTTTTGTTAATCTTAACAAATGTATAAAAAGTGTGTTTTTTATGGTTCATCTTAAAAAATCTATACAAAACTCTCACTGATGTTATCTACTTTATTAAATTTAAAAAAGCACATGAATGTGATTCTGTTTATCATAACCAGTCAACCAGAATGTGAATAAGTGATGTCTGCTCTATATGTAAACTGCTATGCACAGTTCATTTCAACAAATATCTAAGAAACTTGCCTTTGAAATGTTTTCTATATCCAGGACTTTGAAATTGCAAGTACCCATTACTAATCGTAACATTCTCAAATTGCCTCCCATTTTAATCTGTCATTTAGGTTAGAACGAGCAGACCAAAACTGAATATTGTAACAATGTAAAGAAATATGGCTCACTTTATCATGTCATTGTTAAAAAAAAATGCAGTAGTCCGACTGCTGTACTTGCAGCAGCAGTTTGGACAATATGCGAAGCATTGTAGCCCTTGGCGGAGGTTTGCACTTTCCGAGTGCTTTTCTTGTTTAGTTATTCTTTCCACTGAAAGCATAATGGATTTCTATTGACAGTATTTGTACCTAAATAAATTATTTTAGATCTGGGAGTTTTAGCTAATTATAGACCAATATCCAATCTCCCCTGTCTAAATTTCTTGAGAAAACAGTTTCAATACAACTATGAGCACATCTGAGCAGAAACAATCTGTTTGAAGAGTTTCAGTCAGGATTTAGAGCTCATCACAGAGACAGCACTGGTGAAAGTCACAAATGATCTTCTCATGGCCTCAGATAAAGGACTTCGGTCTGTACTCATCCTTCTAGATCTCAGTGCAGCATTTGACACCATTGATCACATCTGCTACAGAGGCTGGAACATGTTATTGGGATTAAAGGGACCACATTAGACTGGTTTCAGTCATATTTATCTGATAGATTTCAATTTGTTAATGATTAGTCTTCCTCACAGACCAATGTAAGTTATGGAGTTCCTCAGGGTTTTGTACTTGGACAAATACTTTTCATTTTATACATGGTTCCCTTAGGTAATATAACCAGACAGCATGGTATAAAATTTCATTGCTATGCGGATGATACTCAGATTTACCTCTCCACAAAGCCAGATTACAAAAATGTCTTACCTGTCTTACCTTAAAAACCTGGATGACTGAATCTTCTCCTTCTAAATTCAGACAAGGCAGAGCTTGTTACCTTTGGGCCTGAAAAACTTAAAATTGTCTCTCTATGTAATTAATCTGGATGGCATTAATTTGACTACTGTGAGAAACCTTTGAGTTATTCTTCACCATGATTTTTCCTTTAGCTTGCATTTAAAACAGGTTTCTAGAACCACCTTCTTAAACCTGCCTAATATTGCAAAAATTAGTAACATCTTGTCTCAGAGTGATGCAGAAAACCCAGTCCATGTCTTTGTTACATGTTGTTGTTGTTACTTCAAGATTGCATTCCTGCAATTCCCTATTTATGGGCTGTCCCAAATATGCCCTGAAAAGTCTCCAGCTGATACAAATTGCTGTAGCAAGTGTTCTGATGATAACTAGTGGGAAAGATCATAATCCGCCAATTTTAGCCTCTCTACACTTGCTCCTTTTTAAATCCAGGATAGAGTCTAGAATTCTTCTCCCATATAAAGTTCTCCATGACCAAGCCCCCTTTTTATATCAAAGATCTCATTGGTCCATATATTGCTAGTAGAGCCCTTCACGCTACAGGTTTATTTGTGGTTCCCAGAGTCTCTCCGAGTATGATGGGAAAAGGAGCCACTGTGGGTTCAGGAGGCAGACTGCCTTTCTACCTTTAAAATCAAGCTGAAGACCTTTCTTTTTATAAAAAAAAATCCTATAGTTAGGACGAGCATATCCTGAGTTGGAATCCACATGTACAGGGCCCAACTGTCCAGGTTATGCTCTCATAGTTAGGGGTAGTCTAGCCATCGATTAGTTATACAGTCATAGGAACATCACCTGATTCACTGAGTAGTACCTTGGTCCTTTTTCTTCATGTATAAATATATGACAGTATTGCCATCATTAACATATTTCTCCTTTTTCTGCAGGGTCTTCCTGAATAAAAGCTGATGTACATGTTGATCTGTTTTTCCTGTCCTCTACACCCCAACCAGTCGAGGCAGATGGCTGCCCTCCCTGAGCCAGGTTCTGCTGTAGGTTTCGTCTTCATTTTAAAGGGAGCTTCCCTTCCCACTTTCACCTCATGCATGCTCAGGATGGTTAATTGGATCGAAGTCAAGATTTGATGCAATCAGTTGGTTTCTATTAGCTAGACCTCTTAGGAATTGGCTTGAATTAATGTGTCTGTCAAGTCCCCTGAGACAACATTGTCTGCGACAGCAAAGTGGCGTTATACAAGTAAAGCTAAATTGGATTAAATTTCATAGAACAAAGTAATATGAGCTTTAGTTTAATTCAATTCAATTCAATTCAATTCAACTTTATTTATATAGCGTCAAATCACGGCAATGCTACCTCAAGACGCTTTACAGACAGAGGGGAAAATATAATGAAGGCCAATTCTTAATAGCCTATATAAGGAAACCAACAGATTAAGTTGAGTCCAACTCAATCTCCCATCCTGTGCAAGCACACTGGCAACAGTGGGAAGGAAAAAACTCCCTTTTAGACCAACCACAATGATATGTAGGTGTGACCAAAGAGTCAAAAGTTAGTGGATTTTCAACTGTTTGAAGCAACAATTATAAATAAAACTAAAGCTGAAATACAAGATCCAGATGGTACTGTGGAAGAATATTCATTCTTCTCTATCAGAAGTGCATGAAGCAGGTGAAAGGTACAGAGCGACGTTTCAAAGCATACAGACCTGTATGTGGAAATCAAGCCGTGAAGACCAACACGTAGACTGAACGAGGAGTCCGATCAGATGGTTAAGAACCAGTGGTTGATGTTGTGGAATTTATCTGATGAAAAATAAATCTAGAGCTCAACCATGCTCTGTCCAGTTTTAGACAAAGCACAGTTGTTGCGAGCGAGATGTCTTGAGAGCTCTGCCCCACTCAGGGTGTTACAGCGATCTTTAGGCATTCACAATTAACCTCTGTCTGGCAGCACAACTCAAAACAACTAACAATAACAGCAGTCAAAGCTGAAACATGCCTTGAACAGAACATTCAGTTTTATTCATGAACCTACCAAAGCAAGCTTTCTGAACTACTCTAAGCTATGCAGAATATACACATCGTCAAGGTGTAGTGGCATCTCATTTCTTCGGGGAACATTTTCGCCCATAACACTTACCCCTCCATTTGAAGGGCCAAGGGTTAGGAGAAGGGTTAGGGGAAGGGGTATAAGTTCACCTGGACTCGATTAACCTTTTCACAACACCTGTGTCTTTCTCTGTTTCTGTCTGTATTTATAGCATTTGGTTTCAGTTCTGGCTGCTGGTTCACTGTTCGTTTGTCTTCTGATCTGAGTTTAGTTAAGTGTTAAAATATATTTCAGCATTCCCTGAGTTGCCTGCCTCTCCTCTGCATTTGGGTCCACACCTCCACCAATCTGTGATGCCATCATATAGACCCTTGGCCTTTTCTGTCATTCATCATGTATGAGGCCAGATCAGTCTCAATACTTGGAAATGCACCCAATCTATTTCACAAATGCACACACTCTGGTTCACAAATATAATTTAGTGGTACACTTGCATGCATGCATTCGTAATGGGGCAGAAAGTTGGCCCTGAACAAACCAATTAATAGCATTTCCGAGGAGCACTGCCAGTCAACACAGAGTTCTGTAAAAATATACACAGTTTTTTTAAAAAATAAATAAATAAAAAAGGAGAGTCCGTTCCAGCCACGGCCGGCACGGGAAAGTGTGCTCCTCTGTTGAGTGATGGCCTTGGACAGCCTCTAGGACAGCCTCAGTCACTGCTTCCACTGCCAAGTATTGAATCCACTGCAAACCCCATAAAAGAAAGGTGAATACAGGGCGTTCACAACAGTGGTCATCTGTCCTCCCAGTGGGTCGAGTAAGAGAGAGAGTACTTAGTTCAATGGAGGGGTGAAGCGTACTTTGCGGAGGCGTCCTCTTTTGTCCGTTAAACTTTCCCCTGCGGTCTGCGGCGTCCTCGGTACCTCTGGGCACCGCATTCCGCTAGAGCCTCCGCTCGGGATCGCCCTCTGTTGTGTTGTGTGCCCAGGACATACAACTGTCCCTGTCCTAGGATGTTACGCGCAAGGCTTTCTGCTTTGTCGTTTCAGTGTTGTATTCTCCGTCATATGGCTCCTGTTCACCGTTGCTTCTGCAATGCCTCGCCATCACGTACGCTGTCTCCCGTTCTTCATTTTTCTTCTCCTGTCGGACCATCCATCCCTGCTGTCGGCCTTGGCCTCAATCTCTCAGCCTCTGCTCTCAGCCTCTCTCTGTCCACCTAGCCAACGAGAGACAAAGGCTCCACCAGCCAATCCCCGCGCAGCTGGTCCAGAATCCAGGTGGCAGCAATCAGGCGCTGAGTAGGCTGCATGCCTGCTTGGAAGGAGCCAAAACGCATACACACCTGTGACACATTTACAACCTGCTTCTCATTTGTGAACATCTCTGCATTTGTGAGAGAAATTTGTGGGGTGAATTTTGAGACTCCCCTAAGGTATCTGTGAAAATATCTTACAAGTGTCCCTCAAAATTATGTTTGTGAACAAGAGTGTGCGCACTTGTAAAACGAATTGTGTGCATTTCCAAATTTTAACTTCAAACTTATATTTGTGAAACAGACCATGTGCATTTGTGAAACAGAAAGTGTGCATTTTCGAGTATTGAGACGGATCTGGCCTCATAATCATGTCTCATTCTGCCTTGATGCAGCATTGGATTTTAACTGGCAAACAACGTTATATGTACACAAAAGATTAGTCTTATTACATGAACACTAAACTGTTTTCTGATTATTGTACAGACATAATAAGGCCTAAACCTTTCATCTGATCGCTCCGTAGTGAGTTACTGAAATATAAACGGTTTAGAGCAAAATATTCATTCATTCATTCATTCATTTTCTAAACCGCTTAATCCAATTCAGGGTCGCGGGGAAGCTGGAGCCTATCCCAGCTGGCTTTGGGCGACAGGCAGGGTACACCCTGGACAGCTCGCCAGTCCATCACAGGGCCAAATAATAAGAGCAAAATAATTAGCAAAAAAAAGAAAGCTCATTTTTCTGTTTTTAAAGATTTATTTGTGTTTTATTTTACATTGTACATAATTGGAAGTTCTAAATAGCATCTTCCTGTCAGCTCTGGACTTTAACAATCAATAGTTTTTCTTTCTTTTTTTTTTCTTAATGTGGAAACAAACCTGCCTGAGCCATCTGTCACAATAGGTTTGGGTACGTAAAACCCAAACTAACGTTTTTTAGATTTCAATCATTTCATTGTTGTCACATTATTATTAACTTCCTCTTTTTTTACATCAAAACCATTCTGTTTATTCTCATCCAAAACAAACGGAAAAAAAACAGAGAAACATTTTTTCTCTGGCTTTTCTGTGACTGTGAAAGTTAAAGGGTTTATATGATTACACCTTCTTTGAAAATGACAACATTCTTATAATGAGTTTTCTGATTTCTGGTAATTTTAAGCCATATACAAGAGGATTCAAGATAGGAGGGATCACAACAAATTCGAATGAGAGAATGATGGCAAGAAATGGATTTATCTCCTCCAGGTCAATTCTGCTCAGTGCAACATCACAAAACACAGTGATGGAGTAATTAATAAAAGTGACAATGTGTGGCAAACAGCTTTGTATGACTTTTCTCTTAAACTCGGAGGAGTGTCTCCTGCAAACAAG
This sequence comes from Telmatherina bonti, assembly GCF_933228915.1. NCBI lineage: Eukaryota > Metazoa > Chordata > Actinopteri > Atheriniformes > Telmatherinidae > Telmatherina > Telmatherina bonti. The sequence continues at coordinate 29,054,619 of NC_136613.1, read as the reverse complement.
GAAAATCCGTAAATATGTATACAGGACAAAAGCCAGTGGCAGAAAGACTGTAGTTGTGCTGACAAGCATGCCAACCAAGTTATTGAGCACAGTGGAGACACACGACAATTTCACAACAGGCCAGTTGGCACAGAAAACCTTCGGTATCTTATTGCCACACAGCAGGAGTATGGAGGAAAGATAAACACAGGCTGCAACAGTAAAAACTGGATAGATCCATGCTAAGGCGAGCAGTTTAGAGACCATGAAGGGCCTCATCTTGCTGCGGTAATGAAGAGGCTGACACACGGCGACATACCGATCATACGCCATTATGCTTAAAATGGTGAGTTCATACGAGGCGTAGGTGTAAATGACATAAATCTGAGTGAAACACCCCCACCGTGAGATCAAATGAGTGTCTGACAGCAGATCTCTGAGAAATCTAAGGAAGAATCCAGCAGAGCCATACAGAGAATTAAAAGAAAGACACATGATAAACACATACATGGGCTCATGTAGACTTTTCTCTCGTGATATTACGATGATGATGATCAGATTAGAGGAGACAATAAAAGCATAAACCAAGAAAAACAAGACAAAGGTTGGGTAACAGTAATTTCCTATGTTAAAGAACATGGTGAGGTTAAAATAAGGGGGGTTGGTGATGTTTTCCATTTACCCCATACAAAACAACCACTGTTTGATCCTGACAACAGTTCGGATGCAGCTGCAGGTGCTGGTTTCCTGATGGTCACAGGTTGGTTTTAAAGTCAACTGGCGATGTTACTAAGACAAGAGCACAGAAACATTTGCAAAGTGATGAATAACATGAAACACAAGAAACAAAGTAAAGTGTGTATGGTTGAGAGGTGTCACCATAAGCTCATGCCGTGTGAATTGTGACACGGCAGGCAGCCACTGAGGACAACGTGCCGTGCCACATGGTGTATTTAAATATTCATACAATATGACGTAACTGATACTAAAACTCCTTTGAGGATCAGAAACAGTGCATGTCATTCTGATTGCATTTCAGATATAATGTTGATATTATATAGTTATTGATTCAATTTCTTTCTTGCTATTGAAGTGATATCTGCATGATATCTGGAGGCAGGTTTGGGTACTGAAAGCTTTCTTTTTTTAGTTCAACTCATTCTTGATGGATCACAGAGAGCAAAATAAGCAAAACACATCTTTAAATTAGAAAAGCAATAGAGGAACGCAAATCATTTCCACTCACACTGATTTCCTGCTTATAGTTCTACATTTATTTTACATAGATACACAGATTCCTAGAATCCACATGTCTTGGCTATATTGTGGTCTTTGCTGTATGTTTCTATATTAATTTGTTGTCTTGAAGTGATGAAAATTCAAAACATTGTGTACCTTTTCCTATTCTGTCTTATAGTATCCAGAATTTTGGATCCAGATCTGTCTTTGTTAATTTCTAGAACCTGTTGGGAACTTCTCCTGTATCTTTTGGCCAAGCACTCAGATAATTTATTGTGTATTTTTTTGCATATTTACTGAAAATGACACAATCTTGCGATGATAAAGAATCCTTCAAAAAATCCTGGATCCAGATGGTGATCTGGATAACTCCCAAATTAAGTGGATTCTAAGTTAAACCAAGAGTCGTTCTTAGAAATAAAACCATAAAAATCTGTCCTACAGCTTACACATTAAGTTGGTAACAGAAAGACAGAAAGATGAACTCTGGCAAAACCACAACCTCCACATCCTCCTTTTGAAGATGTGATAAAATACTTTACCTGCAGCATCTAGGCTCTGACATCAGAATGCATATGTGGGCAAGTTTCCACCACTGATGTCCTCAGCTGATTCACCCCCCCCTTTTTTAGTTAGGCTGGGCCGATCAATCCAAATATCAATATCAACAATACCAAACATAGTATCAGAATAGTTTGATAGCACCGTGATAAAATAAATATTTTTCTTGTAAATGGTTTTGTGGGCAAAAAGGCCAAAGAATGTAATGAGAACCAACGGAGAGTAGGTTTTGCTTTAGTTTAGCTAACTTGCAATGATTTTATTTGACCGTTTTACATGTAAACGATGAGGTTGGGTGGCAGTGGGTCAGGTGGTCTTGTCTTTTGACCAGATGGTCAGCGGTTTGAGTCCTGCTCCCCTACACTGGTGCAACCCTGACGGGAATTGTTTTGAGGGCAGGTCCAATCCATCCATTTTCTGCCGCTTATCCGGGCTTGAGTCTGGGGGACAGCAGCTGGGAAAGCCCAGACTTCCCTCTTCCCAGCCACATTTCCCAGCTCCGTCTGTCCCAAGCCTGAATAAATGCAAAGGGTTGTGTCAGGAAGATCATCTGGTGTAAAACACACTAATTCACCTGAGCAATGATTTGCTGTGGGGACCTCTTCAGAGAGAAAAGCTGAAAGGAAAACAATCCTTAAATCCACAAACCCCATCTTGGCAAAGCAAATTTGTTCGGCACAACATGGCAGCCAGACCGTCATTCCGCTTGTTTTGTTCATACTGGTAAGGTAAAAGATAAAAGGAAAAGAAATAAGCAATAAACAGATGGATGGATGGATGGATGGATGGATGAATTGTTTTTGTCAATATGCCTTGTTATGACTTTTGTTGTAAACTGCTGCAGATTAACTCCTCTCCTGTCATCTTGCGATATTTTCCTGCTCAAACTCCCCCGTAACTGGAAGCATGTGCCTCTCACAGTATATGGCGTCAAATTATAGAACAATCTTCAGGAAGAACTCAAACAATGTCCAAGCATTATATACAGTTTAAAGAAAAAAGTCAGAGACGTTGTTTAGAAAGTATTAATTAAAAGAACGCATGTAACCATTAGGATAAAAAGGAATGTAAGTGTGTATATGTACGTTTGTATGAGTACGCACAACTGCAACCGTATATGCAGGCGCATGTCAAAGGTACATGCATGTGTGTATGTACATGTGATAAAAAAATATATGTGTATAGGAAGGTATGTAAGACAGCATAAATACATAGATAGGTGTATGATTACACTAAATATATAATTATAATATAAATATATACATATATATGTGTATATATATATATATATATATATATATATATATATATATATATATATATATATATATATATATATATATGTTTATATATAGTGTGTGTGTGTGTGCAGGAATATGTTTGTGTACACATCCATATTCATGAATTATTTTTTGCATTTAGTTATTTTTGTCTATTTTTGTCTAGTTTTGTCGAAAACTGACAATTAAGGGATTAATTTAACAACTACAAGGAAGAAAAGAACATGATTGTAAAGGGGGGCAGGAATAAATAAGCCCTGCTTTATCCTGCTTCTTTTCAGACTATAAAAACTTTTGTTTAACCTGTTGATCAAATTGTGTTCTTTTTTTGTCCAAAATAAAGATATATCAAGCAATCAAAAATCCTTTTATTTTGTTTCCTCCTTGCTGTGGTTTTATCTCAGGACCAGATGAAGGATTTGTAAACCAGTGCACCAGCTAACTATCACACTGTTCGGGAGTATTTGATTAACTCCAGAGCTGTCTTTATAGGAGCTCTGATAATTTGCTATGATAACTGAAGAAATCAGTACTTTTAAGCTGAACTGATGAATATTCATCTAAGTGCAGTGCTCTGGTGTGGAATCTATATTCTAAAAATGCAAACAGAGTGGATTATATGAGGTATTTAATTAAAGGTAAAACTTTTATTGAATTTCAAACAACAGTACTGTTGGACAGATCTTACTTCTAAAGGTCACACACACTAGTAGGTCATGAATGATGTAAGGTTATTGCTTTGACTTCCATGAGTCCCTTGGCTTTCAATGTCCACGACTAGCCAAACTCTGTGATGTACACGCTTCAGCACGGAGCTTTGGGACTCTGTGTTTCTGTGTACCAACCTAAGTTTGTCTAAATTAACTCCTCTGATGCAATGCTTAATGTTTTTAAATCTAATGAGAACCCATGGGATGGCATGTTGGAAATGCTTCCCATGCAAGTGGTCAACAGGTCATTATCATTATCCCTTAAGAGCAATTAAACACACTCCTCTCCCAGTGGAGGCCCATCCCGTGTAGCCAAATATCTTTCCTTTAAACTAATGATTAAGAAACAAGAAACTTTAAAACACATAGAATGGTAGTCTAAAACATTTCCTATTATTTTACTGCAACAACATTCAGCCACAAGCCACTTTATTGGGCGCACCTGTTTAACTGCTTGTTAACACAAATAATCAGCCAGTAACATCAGAACACTTTAGTGCATTAAGTCATGTATTCAAGATGACTTGCTGAGGTTCAAACTGGGCCTCAGAATGAGGAAGAAAGATTCAGCTGACTGAACAGGACATGGTTGCTGGTCTGAGTATTCAAGAAACTGCTGATCTTCTGGGTTTTTCTCACACAACCATGTCTAGGGTTTACATAGAATATCCACTGAGCAGCAATATCTTCTAAATATCAAAGGTCAAAGGAGAATGGGAAGATTGGTCAGAGATGAATAAAAGACAACAGTAACCCAAATAACCAGTTCAGCTGCAACGTTTAGACAGTATGGTCAGAATTAGGAGGAAACAACATTAAAGCATTGATCTATTCTGCCCTGTATGAACAGATCAAGCTGCTGGTTGTGTTCAGATCTGGAGCAGGGTTGGGCAGCTCCGGTCTGGGGGCCGCAGACCTGCAAGAGTTGGGAGTTTCCCTGCTGCAACACACCTGACTTAAATCAATGTGTAATTAGCAGACATGCGCAGTTTGTCAAGCTCTTCACATGTCTGCTGATTAAGTCTGATGTGTGTCAGGTGTCTTGCAACACAGGTTTGTTGGTCATGTTAAGATGGCACACATGAAATGACTGCAGCACTCAAGGACTGGAGCTGCCCACTCCTGATCTGCAGGATATTTTCTTGGCACAATTTGAGCCCCTAAATACCAGTCAGGTAAGGTTTGAATGGCACAGCACAGCACCTGAGTATATTTAGTGATCATGGCCATCCCTTTATAACCATAATATCATGTCTTATGATGGATACTTTCAGCAGGATAATGCACCATGTCACAAAACTTAAGTCATCTCAAACTGGATTCTTTTAAATGACAAGTTCACTTTACAGCAAATGAACTCCAGTAACCAGGTGCTTTATTGTCCATTTACTGATTCACTGTGATTTCTCTCAAAGATAACTTGATATTCTTAGATGAGTGACCTTAATTGATAGATGAGGGCTTGTGAAACGTGTCAGCACGTCACCCATACAGTATTAATACGAGATCAGTAATGTGTTGCTCAATGCTGACATCTGCTGGTTCTTAAACCTCATTACAGCTGACCTGGTTGCAAGACTCCACTGAAACACTTGGCAAGATAATTATGTTATTGTACATTGTAATAAATCTCCATCTAAGTTTGAATTAGCTGGTAAAATGGAAGTCGGATAATAAGTGTTTCATAGTGTGGAAATCAAATTGACAATTTTGTGAATGAGGCAGAGAAGGTTTTCTTTTCATCCATAAATTTTTATTCAAGAAGTTGTATGTTATGGTATGGTAATTTTGTTTTTACTTACACAAGATTTCCAATTTTGGAAAACACTCGCTCACATGGCACTGATGAGGCTGAACTGGAAGAGGTTTGGGTCGGTGTGCATCTGGTTTTGCCAATATTTTAAGGGATCCTGGAAGAAATATCAGTATATTTGCAAGCAAATAAACTGATAAAACCTGATAACATGCATAAAGTTGGGGCTGATACCTGTGCAGAAGGTCCAGGCTGTGGCTGTTTGTAGAAGGTGTTGCACTTTACACAACTGCGTGTTCTCATTAATAAAGAGATAAGAGGCAGGTAAGCCTCCATGTCCACAGATTTCTACATGTCAGCTGCCAGAGCCACTCAGTGCTGCAACTGATTCCATTTTGTCTTTTATACATTTTAAATTTGTGCCAACAGTGTAGTTTTATTACAGTAAAAATTAAACAAAGATGGAAAAAAAAAAATCAAATATTAAAAAGAATATGAACTGTTCTAGATATTTTCTATACAAACCTTCCTGGCTGGCCAAACATGATGGCTGAAGGGCATTTAGGCGGTTCTCTGAACTCCTCACTCCTAACATTACTGAGGCTGGCAGTCATTGATGCTCATACAACAGCCTGGTCCAACAACTGCTTTGTGAAAGCTTGGTGATCAAAAATGAAATATGCTTCATCATAAAGCAGCCATGAGGATGATGGTAAATGTCTGTAAACCTGCGGTTTTCATGCTTCACTCTGTAATGCCTTCCCACTGAGGATGTGCTTTTATTTGTATGTGATGGCTCCGTTGCACACATGTGACGTTTGACCTGCAGAAAAAAAACATTTCATGAGAATTTATCACTTTGACATGGATTTGAATTCTTATGGATTAAGCAGGAACTGAAAATAACAGAGTAAATAACAAATGCCGTCTTTGTCGATACAAGGTCAACGCGCTCCCACACCACGGACATTTCTTCTTTCTTGCTCCATGTCACGGTGGATCGAGCGACAGAACCGTACTTAAAAGGACCTGTGATTCTTTTTGGTACAGACTCATTGTTGACAAACATTCTTCCTTTAAACATCGTGCGTCGGTCACGTGACGTTTCCTTAAAGCGATAGGCTCACCGACTCTGTTTCATTTTGAGTGCCACACATTCGCAGTCGCGTCGTTGCTGTTGGACATATTGAGTAAATGGCTCCATTTAGTGATTAGTCAACTCAATAGACTTGGAAGTGATATCTAAAATTATTTTTCTGAACTTTACTGTCGTGATCCTACTGAGACTGACACTTAAGATTCAGTTTTACACTTACTTTTTTTTTTTTTTTTTTTTTTTTTTTTTTTTTTTTTTGTAAAAGTGAGTGAGACACACAATAACTAAGTGCTGCTTTTACTCATAAGTCAACTCTTAATGTCCTCAGGAGTCATTCTAAGAAGTTTGAAGACTGCACCAGATCTCAGTCCAACAGAACGTTGGGATGTGGTGCAACAGGATTGTCATCATGGATGTTTAGCCGACTTAAAATCTGCAGCAACTGTGTGAAGCTTCATGTCAACATGGAGCAAAATCTCTGAGGAATGTTTTAAAATCTTTTGTTTATCTCTATGCCACCAATAATAAAGACTGTTCTGAAGGTAAAACCGGGTCCAGTCCAGGACTGGTAAAATGTATCAGGAAAAACTTGAGTATTAACAGGGTGACATTTTTTTTTGTATTAAGCTTGCAAATACTTTCCATAAAGGAGTTAAGTAGAGGCTCCACCTCTCTTCCACTCTGTTGGCAACTTTGCAGCTCTGCTAGTTTAACTGGATACCTGACCATTGAGTAAGCTCTCAACCAGTAAGAAACATTAGATTTTATGTGCTTTTTCTCTCCAAATTGTAAATGTCCTTGCATATTTGCCACTTCACTTATTTATTTTTAGTTTACTAATGCTTTCCCTGCCTGCTGTGTACTTTTTCATAGGAAGTTTGAGAAGTTGCAGGCCTGCAAGAGGGCAGTGACAATGCTGATGTCCAAACAGAAAACGGCAGCAAGAAAAGAGCTGGATTAAAAATATGAATCATATGTAGAAGGCAATGAAATTTTAAAGAGGCGGAGGAACAAAGACAAACAGTGACTGAAAGACAAGGAAGGTGAACTTTGCTCTAGAGCGAAAGCTGGTATATAGGAGGTCAGAAGTCACATCTGGCTGCAGATCAAAGAAAACAGTTGAAGAAGAGAGAACTTCAATGGCATACAGGCTTTTTGAAGGGAAGGAACATGCCTCTGTCTACCAAAAGTATCGTTTTACACCTCCAACTAAGCTCAAGGATATCATCATTCAGTACTTAGACAAAAAGGTATGCCTTGCTTGCAAATGGTGCGAGTACATGTAAGTTTAATAAAACCCTTCTTATGGCGTTTGTATAACTCCTAACAGCACTGTACATGTACAGAAAGGTCAGCCACATGTGCTGGCAGTGGATCTGGGATGCGGAACTGGTCAGAACACCCGGCTGCTGGCGCCACATTTCAAACAGATAGTTGGGATTGACATCAGCGATTGTCAACTGGAGGAGGCCAGAGCTGTGCCCGGGCACACCAACATCACATACAGGTATGGCAGATGTCACTAATTTTGCACTGTACTTCATGTAAGATGCAAGTAAGCATGTATCTTATTCAAATTCATATCAAATGCTATTGATAATGCTCTTTGTACAAAACCTAGCACAAAGTGTTTTAACGATTGCAAGAAAATAAAAATCATTTAAAATTTTATTTAAGTAACTGGAACCATTCATAGGTTCCAAATATTCTGTGATCATTTTGCCCCCCCCCCCAATTTTGATAAGATTTCTGGGGAATATGAGCAATTTTAACCCAAATTTCTAGCTGGCTCTGAGGAAACTTTGAAACATTCACATTTTTCCATTATGGGGCCATGAAATGGGACATCTTTAACAGCAAGTTAACTCGGGTTAATGTAAAAGCTGGCTCGCACAAGAGCCTTTAAAACCTCTAACCACCACATATTTCCAGGAAATGGTTGTAAAGAAATTTTAGGCTTTTTTTTTTTTTTTTTTTGCACAAATAAAACAAGCAAAATACAATGATTGAACTATTTTATTGACCTAAGAGGTGTCTTTTTTTGCTTTGACTTTAATGACTCATAACTTTAGTTTTTGGCTCCACTTCAGCTGAGAGTTGAGGCTGGAAATATATTATGTATTACTGAAAACAATGCTGACATGTCGGAGTTTTGTCACTCATGGGAGTGAACAAAAAGTCTACAAAAATGATCTGAAAGTCCAGTACACCACTTACTACATAGATCAGACATCTCATTCAGTGACTGCATTGCTTTTTGTTCATGAAAAATAAAAACATGAGTATGCTGCAGATTAATTCAGTATACTATCCACTCATTTTTTGCATGAGAGCATTTGTTAAATCACCGATGTAGTGTGTGAAGCATTACTCTGCAGTGTGAAGGCTGTGCTAAGTTGAACTTTAATGGAAAAACGAATCTAAACTCGATGTAGTCCAGAATCTCATTTGACATTAGACTACATTTAACATATTGCACAAACTTATCAGATATAATAGTAATAATGATGATGATGATGATGATGATAAAAGAAAAGTAGTAGTCTTGTTAAAGTCTTTAAAACCACACAAAACCCTGGAAAATGTCAACTGGGACTTTTTTTTTTTTTTTTTTCCCCCTCATTTAATGAAATTTCAACATTTATACCATATCTTCAACTTAGCTGAGATTTTTTTTTTTTTTTTTTTTTTTTCGAATTTTTGAATCTACCCTTTACGTGAATGTTACAGATCAATTAGATCTTTCAGACATCTTTTCAACTGAGAAAAATCTTGATGGATCCCAAAACACCAATGGTAACTTATAACTTAATATCACCTGTAGAGCCAGTAGCTTTGCTTCGGTTTTTTGGGGGTTGCAGTGGTGATCGCCCTTGTCCAGGTAGCTAGGGGTCCTGCGCTGCAGCCCTACGGCTCTGGCAATTCACTCCGACCTACCCTGATCTGGGTGGTTGGGGCCTTTGTGGACATGGGTGTTCTGAAATATTAGATATGGTGTTCTTATACTAAGACACAGAAATTAGGGAGTTAATGGTATGACAAACTTATTTTGGTGTGTGAGGGTGTGTTTTTATTTAATATGTATACATTGTTTTATCATGTAAAGCACTTGTTGCCTGTGGCAGGATAAGCACTTTATTGATAAAGTTTGGTTTGATTGGCAGCAAGGGGACAGCAGAGGAGCTCCCATTTGAAGATGGCTCTGTAGACTTGCTGACAGCGTCTTCAGCTGCCCACTGGTTTGATCAGTCCAAGTTCTTGGCTGAAGCGGATCGGGTGTTGAAACCCAGAGGCTGCATAGCTCTGCTGGGCTTCACCGATACAAATATTAAATTCCACTACAAGGACTGCGGAGACAGACTCAACCCCATCTATGAAGAGGTAGGTGTAGATTTGAATGCATTGTTTTCTCAGTAGTCATGGTAAAACTTCAGTAAAGACATCTGTTGATGATCTAATGCAGCAGAATAGCTCATAACACTGAGCTAACATCAGCCTGGAAGTGAATGCAACAAGCGTAAAAATGACGAAAACTAACCTATCAACTGCCAGACTCAACACGCTGCCTTTTTTTTTTAACAGAGGATCAGTCCTGCATTGCTGTGGTGTTAAACAAAACGAGCTGCCATCATCCAGTCAACTTGGCAATAAACTGCCATAGTTAGCATTGCAAGTTCACCAATGTCTGCTACTTTAGGTGGGCTAGTTTTGCCTCTTATACTACATACCTTGCCAGCTCAGAGGTAAAATGGCAGATCAACTGCACCCCCACTCTCCATGCTGCCTTCGTCTTACACATGATGTAATGAAATGATGAAAGCTAATCGGTCTCATCTGGGGGGAAAAAGCATTGTGAAAAGGGCTTTCAATGGCTTCCTCTTTGGTTTAAGTAGCTATCGCTGTTTGACTTTACAATGGCTTTTGGCTGATGTGTACATGTACCTACATGTTTCGAGAACACTTCAGTTTCTACAAACTTGTATGCATGTCAAGAGTAGAGAAGAAAAAATGGCACAATAAGTGTCTGTCCAGTGTGCTGCTGTATTGACTTAATGCTCTGCGTGAGCCCTATGTAAAATCAATTGTTAATCAGGTTTCAATGCTAATGACTGATGCTGTTTCATACAACAGAATGTAGTTTTCTACTAATTTATCAGTAAAGCAAAAGGGCACCAAAAGCCATGTACGTTTTGCACAACGTCCTGTTTGTTTAATGCTCTATCTTGGAGCCACTCAGCCAGGACTGTTTAATGTTTTAGTAACTAAGTGGGTTTCTTTTGTTTTTAGACAATGCTCGTCTTCACACAAGCAAAGGGCAAAGTTCACACCAGATTATCTCGTCATTCTCTGGCATTGATGTGTGAAATGACTTTGGTAAACCACTGATCACGTTAAACAAGTCACAATGGATCGCAAATGGTAAACTAACTTTGCGTCAGAAGGCGGCAGCGTTGCAGGATCATGTTCATGTATGGCTTTTTCTGTGTTTGCTAGAACTTTAATGTGCATTTACGACTGAACGATGTTCACAAACGGAGATTTCTGGAAGTTTTTCAGAGCTCATGGAGTAAATTTAAGGGTTGATTCAAGCCTGTTTGTGTGACTGATTCCTTAGATTAAATGTAGTGTGTTTAGATGAAACGGCTGCGTTTCCATTAGTTTCTCAAAAAAACAGATTTTCTGAAATTTCAACAAACTACATTGCAGGTGTTTTCCATTGTCAGTGTTTAGCTATAAGGTACAGCTGTCATAAGATCTTATGCCATGCGGCATTGTTTCAGGGTTTTCCACTTGTGGTGGATTTACCACAGATTTTTGAAGCCCTTCTGCCTCTTTTCCCTTTTTTTCATTGCTTGTAAAACCCTGTATTTTTTGTTTGCTATCAACGATGGCAGTTACATTTTATTTTCAATTACTGGTAAAAAGATTTTGGCATCCTCCTCTGTCCATACATACCGCATCATCTTTACCTGAAATAAACTGGCCGTATGACCCACCCCCCACGTCACGACTTGGGACATGTAGATATGAAGCGTTCTTATTACACTTTTGTACTATATTCCATATCGACACACTTGGGGAAACCACCTTAAAGCTTAAAAGCATTTTAGTGGTATGAGGTTTTTCAAAATGTAGGTGTTTCCATCACTGGTGTGTTTTTAATTTTTTTAACTTTGTATATTCTCTCACTTTCAGGCCAAGCGGGTGGTGCAGCCGTACACAAGCAGCCCAGTTGCTCTGTCTGAGAATAAGCTGGAGGAGCTGTACAATGCCATCCCCTACCCAGACAAAGAGAGGTAATTGCATCCAAGTAATTTTGTTTAAAATTTTCATTAAAACTTATTTCTTGTTGGATCAATACTTCTTTTTATTCTATAAGTTGTGTATTTTTTTTTTTTCTCCCCTTTCCGATTTAAAAACTGATCCAATAGGATAGAGAATTTTCTGACAAAAACATTCATCACTGTGAGGGACACGGTTGGTTTCATTGCGAGTTGGTCAATGTTCCAGACGTATAAGATGAAAGAACCCCAGAAGGCTGAAGATCTGCTTGTCAACACCCAAAACAGGTCTTTTTCACTCAAACACAATCACATACAGGATTAGACTACATAAGTATAGAGGTTATTTTATCACATTCTCTCAGGTTTTGGAGGAAATTTATTTTTTTTTTTTTTGTAAAATAAATTGCCTTCTCTCAGGTTCTTGGATGTGATGGGCGTCACTTCCCCCGACACTGAACTGGAGCGGGAGTGGGCGTATTTCTGTGTGCTGGCATCGAAACCACAATAACTGACCCTGCACAGCTTGATATTTTCTCTGAATAAAGCAGCATTTTCCCTCAGTGTTTGATTTATTCTTAAATTTGCTGTACCTTTCCAGCAGCAAACCATTTTTCTTGTCCCAATAAACCTTTTGCAATATTTTCTTCATTATGAAGATTTTGAACAGTGTTGGGTGAATTTCTGGCCATTTTTCACACTGTCAAATGGGCATCAGTAAGCTTTATGTACAAAATCAAGACAGCAAAAACACACAAAACAAATGTATTTATATAGAATGTTATCAATATAAATGACAAATGTATGTAAAACTCATATATTGCAGAGGTTTTCTCATAATTATTTGCATTGGCATGCAGGTAATTGATTTACTCTGACAAAAACATTGATATTGTGACTTTAATATTCACTTCAATTTGTGTCATTCCATTTTCCCCATGACTATATACGTGCACATTGGTCAGGTGAAGCAATATGTGCTCATTACAGCTGTTTTTAACCCTCATGAGGCTACTTTTAGTATAATGTAACAGTTCTGTTAAGTCTTTCACAAGGTGTTTTAGTACCACATGTGGTTGATGTGGTTACTATAAAGCCAGTTTGAACATACAAGTTTGTTGTGCTAGTTGGAAGCAGATATTTAAACCTCTACATCTGAGCAAATTGACATTTTTACTACAACTGGCATACAATCAAAGTCGTCTTTTGAAATAAATTGTCAATGGAACACATAAGGATTGAAAGTCGAGGCTGGTCGGGGCATTGATCAGTATTTCACTTGAGTGCTGTTGTGCATCTGTGGGGAGGAATCGCAAATAAAAGATTTTTGGAAGTTTACCGTCAATCCCCAAATCTAAACGATGAGATAAATGCACCTGCTTCTTTGAGTCGGTGCTTGATCAAGCAAAAGGCAACACACAGGGTTTGACTACCCTCTCTAATCTGCTTTGGAAACACACAGACTGACTGACCTTCTCTTTATTCCACAAGCTCCTATTGATCCTGACAGCAGCACATACCAACAGATGACCCATGACCTCACCGTACCGCTCGCAGATCCTCTGTTTGACTTGTTTTTATTCATGTTAACATGTCCCCCCCCCCCCCCCCCCCATTTATAACATGAAGAAATTACTGTGATCACAATACGCACAAAAAATGCAAATTAAGTCATCTGAAAGATTTTTTGTTCCTTTAATGGCCCCTCATTACAAAACATGCCACGTATTTGTGGTAGAATTGAGTCCTCCCAGTCCTCAAGCGCCCCACTGTTTGCTTCTTTTGTGCGTGTGAATGTGTGTTATTTGCCAGCAGACAAGAATTTTCTGTCTAGACGGAGTAACTCTGAAGGAAAAAGATTACTTGCTTTACCACCTTTTCTTAAAGCAGCCATGACTCACCGTCTGTTTGAAGGCAAAGAGCACGCTGCTTCCTACTGGAAGTACAGGATCGCGCCATCGGATCATCTAATACAACAAGTGCTGAACTTCCAGGAAAAGCATGTGAGTGTGAGAGGGAAGGCGGGCGGCCTGTTTCTAATGCAGGTTGCAGAATACAACTGTTGGGTTACTCAGGTGTCATGTCGAAGGCTTTTACAGCAGCTTGTTTGC
>NC_136613.1:28973108-29035608 GCF_933228915.1 Telmatherina bonti | reverse complement strand
TGGCCTGCAAACCTCAGAACGTCTGATTCCTGCCTACTCCTCCATCTTTATGTGACAAAATCATAAAAAACAGCACGACTTGTACTGGTCTCCAGGATCTCTTCTTGCCTGTGAGAATATGACAGCTAACGTTCAATGTTTTGTCTGTTAATCACACTCATGTTAAATTCTTACTTAATAATGTTCATATTTACTTTCTCACAGAGGATAGTTGTGTAGAATATATATTAAATAGTTGTTTTCTTACTAAACCGTCTGCATGGTTATGGTGCAGACATGACAATTTCCTTGGAATATCTGCAGCCATAAAGCTTGCGAAGAAAAGCAGCACAAATATAATGATCTGTTTGTTGTGGACAGAAAATATTCACCCATTAAAGTTTACTGTAAGCATCTGGATGCTTCTTTCCTCTTCCCCTTTACCCCATGAAACCAAATTTTTTACATTTGATACATACAGTTTTATGGTAGAAATTTAGCTAAAAAGCCTGCTGATAGTCTTCTCCTGTCCCCCAATGCACTGTTTCTCAAATGGGGGTATGCTTACCCCTATTTTCTTTAAAATATCGTTAAATAAAATAATATAAATATAAGTCAATAAATGACTGAATGAAATACCTTAATGACTGAAGTTATATTTAGATTGACACCATTTCATTCCTCCCGAATTACCACATTCTGACATGAATTGACCCCCATCCGTTACGAGCCAGATTATATCCGCCAGTCACTGTCGCCTTGACAACGCAAACAATGGAGTCCTGGTTGAAGCGCAGTAGAGATGTGCAAAACAACTGCCATTGTTTTGCACGGTTAAAGTTTAATAAAGCAAACACAAATGACAAAGTGCTGTATTTCAAGTTTTTCCTAAGGGGGTACTTGACTGAAAAAATATTTTACCAGGGGAACTGTGTTGTAAAAAGGTTGAGAACCGCTGCTACCAGAAGTCGACGTCACAATCATTTTGAATCATCACATGGAAGTAAATATTAAAAATAGCTTCATACCACTGTTTGTAAATTTGTAAACAGTAGATTTTCAGATGATATCAAGTAGGTGGTATTAAATGTTTTGATACAATATCCTTGTCAGATTAATTTGGAAGTATTGCACACTGTTTTGAGTATCATCTTTTGCATTGTGAAAAATGGCCACGCCACTGACATTACCTCTGATCCTCCTGACACAGATCGATACGTTAAAACACAGACATCTGCCGATGCCAACATTAATACTGCTGTATCATGAGTAATTCCTTGAATGTAAATATCAGCCATGCAAGTTATTAAAACTCTTTAAACTGTGCAAGGAGTTATCAGGAACGAGCAAGAGGACATGATGAATACTTCCAGAAAGCGTCATTTGCTAATGAATGAAAGTCTACATTCCAGCGTAGTGATGGATATTAAAGCAGCATTCATTCGACCGCATGTTTGATGGAGAAAGAAAACAGAGAAGAAATGAGAAAAGTTGGATCAGATGAAAACTGTTCCACAAAATGCGGCATCCATGTGTTTGCTGCTGCTCTCCTCGCGTATAAATCTCCTCTCAACCACAGACAAGGTAGAACAGAGTACCTCTGAACCTCTGAACAGAGGTACAGAGGCCACATCTTTAATCATTTTCAATGGACAAGTTCACTTTTATGGAACAGTTTGACCAATGAATAAATAAATTAAACCCCCCCAAGCAGAATATTAACTCTTTTAATGCCTGTTGCCAAAAATATGAAAAAGATAGGAAGCATGTCTTGGGTTTGTTTGTTTTATTTCTTTTTATCTAAAGAATTAAGCTGGATTTTGTGTGTTTTTGCTTTAATTAATTTATATTTACATTTTTTTATATTATGTATTATACGTTTTATTTATTCTTTTTTTTTTTATTGGATTCTATATTTAATTGTATGTTACTGAATTCCAGTCTTCTTCTTCTTCTTCTTTTTTTTTTTTTTGTTGTACTCATATTATCGTGAATAAATGCAGGTGTAAAGTGGTTAAAAGAGTGTGAATAGCTCTTCTTTAGGAGCAAACAGTATATCTGACAGTCAACACCAGGGTTAGTGGAAGCAGACTGAGTGGGAGATGAAATGTCTTTGTGAGACTTGTTGAGATTTTTTCAGAAAATACCACTAGAGGGAGGCATTTAATATTATATTGATAACTGCTGCAAAGACACAACACACAGGTACCTCGCCTGAGGTGTGTTACCTCGTGGAGGATCACCAGAATCCCTTTCTTAGTTTGGTGTGAGGGGGAAAGTGGAACTTTTGCAGCCACTTTACAGAGCACAAAAGTTTTTCATAAGGTTTAATGTGTTGTCTAGACAAAAGTGACATGTTGCACAAAATATTCCACTAAATCAAAATGTGCACAAAGGTAACCCAGCAGCTGGTCTGCATCTGTTACATCTGGACTTGGGACAAGAAATGTTCAAATAAAATTGACAGATTTCCTTTCTTTAGATTTGGTGGGTAAAAAGGAAAGGGGTTAAAAGAAAAATAAAATATTCTAATTAACATAAAGACAACTGAATTTTTCAAGAGTAAATACAAGAATCAATAAAACAGAACAACCAAAATAAGAGAATATAGGAACTAAACAAATGCACCATTATGAAACACTTCAAAATGGCATGTAAAATTATATTAATAATAAAATGGAAATATTTGTTGTTACCAAAATATGAAAAAATTAATAAACAACATTTAGAAACTCAGAAAAACACAATAAATGTATCATTTATGTTTTTTTATGAAACAGAGTAGTTTCTGTGTTATTAATATTATTATTATTAGTAGTAGTAATAATAGTTGTTGTGCAGTTATTTCACATTTTATTGTTAAACTGTGCTCAATAAAAACATGAAAACTTTTTCCCTGATGTACTTGGTAATTGTTTGGTTTCTCAGAGATGGGTGATTCTCCGTAACATGACCTGAGCTTTGGTCTTAGACCACAAAATTACTTTATTTTTATATTTACAGATGTTTTTTTTCAGCAGAAAACATCTGTCCATCTGTTTCAAGTATAGACCAAAGACACAGAGGTGACATCCACAAGATAACTAATGATTGGCATGCAACACTTCTGTTTATTATGATTCCATGGCCTTTAGTTGAATTTATACTTGCACAGCTTCTGCGGATGGCAGAATCAACACAGCTGATCTTCTCTCTCACTCGAGCATGGTGTGATGGCACCATTTTTGTGGTAGTAGCCTTCTTAGGCGTCTGCAATATGTAATTCTGATAAGAATTGGGTCATTTTTTTGCTTGATACTGCTCATTGCTTAACAATGAAAAGGAAATCTGGGAGGACGTGCCGTTCTTTGTTGTTCCAACAGCAGCAGAAAACTTGAGCTGTGGAAAAATGTTGAATACGAAGAATGTTATGCTAGAAATTGCTAATAGATTAAGAGACTAAGGGCTGCTGAGAGTAAATGACACATTAGGGACAGATTGTAAAATGTCACTAAATAGATCAGAGAGCTGGACTGAAGTTGTTACCTCAGAGGATTTTTTATAAGCATGACATGTGCATGATGTGGTTTATTATTAGAATGTGCTTCTTGCTGGGCTGACATATGGTGATAACTTTCATTTTCATTGGGAGATGAATGACTAGAGATCATTTAACTGTCCAAATGCCACAGTTGAAAGGATCAGGGACCACATTAATTCTACAAAATGTGTAGGACTAAGTGTTTGGGTCAAGGAGGAAATGGAGAGCTGTGATGAGACCGTGGATTTTACCCCACTGCCAGCATGATGTGAGGTCATATCTAATACTGAAGGTGCTCCAAGCAGGCAATTACATTTTATCAGCTCTCTGGCTTGTTTTTCTGTTTTCTGAAGCAGTTTGGAGTTTCTCATTAGCTTTCCCACCACAAAGACTTTATGAAACTCAGAAAAAAAACAAGTTAAAAATCTGGATTTAACTATAAAATAAATAAATGTCTTTGTCTTTATTTGCTTTGTGTGTAATGTCATTATTCTTGGTGCACACATTGTTAATAAATCTTTCTGTTATCGGCGTGACGATGCTAGCCTATTTAAAAAATAATCTGAGGTCATCAGCAGGGGTATGAAGTCTCATAAAAAAAAAAAGGCAAATGTGAAACTTAATTTCTGTCTGTTCAGCTGGGATCTCTTACAAACAACATGCTATTATCTGTGAGATTACTGCTAAAATCAATAGTTGCCCATCTTGTGAAATGAGATCTGCTCCCTTCAGCTGCTGACAAAACACAACAAACACTCGGCACACACTGATTTATTCTCATTGATCTGTGTTAGAAATATGGCTTTCCACAAAAGAATACTGTCAATAGAGCACTCCATCAGTGTCGGCAGTTTCTTCATCTTTATGTACTCCCAGTTATGGATTTACGTGAGATGTACTGACACAAGCCATATCTTGTTGAGATATGTTGTATTTTCCGTTTTTCTTATGAATAATAGTCAGAAAATAATGCGGAAGGTTTGAATAATTCAGGACTAAAACACAACGCAGATCGGACTGCTTCACAGCATTCATGTTTGAATATACAAATATGAGTCAGGACTGATTTGTATGCACATTTGCATTGCTTACAACACTCCTCTAACCATCTTCCACTGAACGAAAAACAGTGAGGTTAAAAAGAATAAAAATCCTCAGAAGAAGTTTACAAGTCCTAAGTGTGGAGATAATAGTAACTTATCCTGTTCATATACTCCAGGTTTAGTTGGACTGACTTCAAACCTGGCAAGCTGTCCAGTCAAACAGCGAGGATGTCTTGTGTGTCTGCTGAACAGATGTTCCCACTGGCTGAGCCAAAGTGTGTGCAGCAACACTGTCTTGCTAAATCCAAGCCAAAACAAAAGGTTCCTAGAACCGGCATAAAATGCATCAACATGCAGCAGAGGTTTATCACACAATGAAAGAATCTGTCGCTTTCATATGGTTTCATAGTTCATATTATTTTTTTTTAGTTTTTTAAAACTGTAAATCTTGATGATTGCAACAAAACACAGTTGTGGGAGTCAAGGACATGCAGTATGAAACAGGATTGGCATCAATATGACTTCTCCATTAGTCATAGTCTTAAGGGAAGCTTCTTCTGTTAAACTAAGGTGACACAAGGCTCATATGTGGGTCACTGAGTCCAGCAGGGAGAGCAGAGCCCCAACCGAGACACTTTGTGTCTGCATGATTAAGACCCGAGCCACTGGGCGACTGTCACTGGTGCTGCTGTCACTGTCTGATCTGAACTGACACGCACACGGCTTACGGTGGCAAGAACTCACAAAGACTTTTAAAGTTATTACCCTGAGCCTTAACAAAACACAGTACTACACACACGTAATTTATTCTTTCACAACTAAATATTAGCTAATTATGACACATTCGTCATCTTCAAGTACTCATAGGTGTTAGCATCTGATCAGCCTGTTGACTGACATGAGAAGCATCATTATCTTTCTGCTTTTGTTGTTCTGTAAGTAAAATGGATTTCCTAACAATAATAAGTCAAGGCTCCAGCTTCCCCGGGACCCTTCATTGGAATAAGCGGTTAGGATAATGAATGAATGAATGAAAGATTATAACGCAAAGAAAATGTTTTTTCTTCATTGCAAATAAGGAACAGCAACTCTGGAAAGCCACAGCTTTGTAGTTTTTGCAGAGTCCGGCCTCAAGGTATTCGTGAACTAAACTCGACACCGGTTTCCACCGATGCATTGAAATGTTGGAAAAATACTCCACTTTCTTAAAGCAAAAAGGGCACATAGTATGATAAAATGCCCACACGGAAGAGGAGTTTTTTTTAATTTTATCAAAAAGCTCTTTGAGCAGCAAAGATCAGCAGCGGACAAAGCACCGGCCATGATTCCTGTTCTGCCAGGTCTCTCACTGTTGCTTCAACAATCAGGTTCACTGGTTCCACCAGGACTTCCCTGCTTGTGTTCGCTCCGCACTTCTTTTTGACCTTATGTAAATTCTTTCCAGTTTCTTCGTCCCTGTCAGATTATCGAAAGTGTATCATCAGTGTTTGGCTTCTCTGTGCTGTCCCCGGGTTGTTCTTGCCTTGCCCACAACGGGTCTTTCTCACCCAGACATTATCCACTGATTCTTGTCTACTCTGCTTGAATATGTATCCATCCCTCTGCTTCACTATGTGGGCCCATTGGCTGTTCCCTTGGCCATGCTGTTGGATTTTGGACTTATGCTCAGTGATGGAGAATTTACAGACCCCAGAATTAAGCTGTGTTGAGCCCCACATGATCAAACTGCTCTTCCTGGATCACTTTACCAATCTTTATTCATCCACATCCTTTTAAATTAATCCAAATGAGTTAAAACATCTACACCTGTGTGAGGCTGAATTTCCAGGTCCTCAGGGTTACCCATTACAGTACAAAGCAATGTAAGTGAAAGTTGCTCAGTATTAGTTGAATTACAGAACCTTACTTGCCCTGAAGTACCATTTAATTTCAGTAAAGTGAGAGCAATAAAGAATTAATAGTGTAAGTTGGGTGAGGGCATGTTTACTTATGCAACTCTGTAATTAATGTGCAAAGAATTTGCTGCTCCAAAATAAAAAAAGAGTCAAAATAAGACACTAAATAGCAAAGAAGAAATATACACTAGTTATCCAGTAACATTTGTGGTCATTTCAAGGCATCTCGAACTATGCATTTGTGAAACATATCTTAACTCTTTGTGTTGATAAAAGTACAACCCCCATGAGACCATGCTCCATGATAGTCTTACTGTAGATTTGTCAGCTGGTGGATTATCCTGCTAGAACTAACCATCAGAAGATGGTACGCTGTGGTCACCAGGGGATGGACTTAGGGATTATCAGCAGCTGTAATCAGAAAGGCAGTGGTACCTGGACCATGCTGATGGTACTAAGCAGCCCAAAGTGTGCCAAGAAAAAAAACCACAGCTTTTCAGCACCAGTTTGAATCAGTGATCCAGAGCAGGATGAATCCATGCTTCCACCAAATTCTGACCCTACCATCTGTTTATAAAGTTGTAATAGAGACTCATCAGACCGGGTAACATTTTTCCATTTTCTATTGTGGACTTTTGGTGAGTCTGTGTGAATTGTAGCCTCAGTTTTCTGTTATTAGCTGAAAGAAGATGTGTGGCTGTCTGCTGCCCATCTGCTACAAGGTTTTGTGTCCAGAGATGCTATTCTCCATACTTTGTCTGTAAGCTGTGGTTATTTGACTGTTTTGCATTTCTTCCATCTCTAACAAGTCAGCCCATTCCCCTCTGACATCTGACATCGACAAGACATTCTGGTCCGGACAGCTGCTGCTTACTGGACGTTTCCTCTGTAAAGCCTGGAGATGGTTGTGTGTGAAAATCCCAGAAGATCTGCAGTTTCTGAAATACTCACAACAGCCCATCTGGCATTAATATCCATGCCAAATTCAGATTCACTTAAATTTCCTTTCCTGCTCATTCTGATTCTCAGTTTGAACTGCAGTGAATCATCTTCACCATGTCTACATGGTAAATGCATAGACTTGCTGCCATGTGATTGGCTGATTAGATATTTCAGTTAACAAGCAACTGGACAGGTGGAACTTATAAAGCAGCTGGTGAATGCACATTTTAGTGACCACTGGAAGACGACCACAGGCACAGCCAGCTGTGAAATCTTACAGTCACATCTTTGGTCAATCACCTCTGCATAGGAAGGCTTCAGCTGAGCAGCTGTTAGGCAACCATGGTAACCACAGACCCCATGATGAGAACCCGCCGAGTTGTCTGCTGTTGCACTTTACCACAGGATCAGAAAACTGCAAGAATAGTTGTAGATTTCAAGTGATTCACTTAGACAGTTTATAATCTTTGTAAACTGTTAAGTGCTTTGTGGAGGTAAATAATGTAAAAATATAGCATCGTATTTTTGTACAGTTTTTACGTCAGCATCTTGATGAATGTGCTGAGTAGACACTTTCAGCAAACTGTAACAATTTGTCTCCATGACTGGCCACAAAGGAATCATACACAAAGGCATTCTACCTGAATTAAAAGTATCTGTTGATTCTGAGTCTATATAAAACAGAGTCTTTAACCAACAGTACTTGCTAAATCCATACCCAGAACAGATAATGCACGTTAACAAGAAAAAAAGTGTCATTTTCCATGAGCAAAATAAGCAGTGCAGCAAAATTTCAGCCATTTGTGGGGAGATGAAGATGAAAGAGTGAAGATATGTTTATTGCCTTCAAGACAACCCAAACTGCAATTTGTACAAAACATAGCAACAGGAAACAAATCCTAATATTTCTATCTGGCAAGCAGGCAGCAGCTGTTTCTGCCTTGAAGTGAATCATTTCCAAGTTGCTGCTGGGCCCATATAACAAACATCAAAGCTGAAGGATGCTAATTTAACATTTAAGCTGTTTGAGAAGCTTCTGCATGGAATCGGGAGACCCAATTTTTTTAATGAGACATCTTCCTGAAACTCCCGCCTACACCCACCCAGGGCAAGTGAACAATAAAAACAAACTTTGTTTTAAACCCTCTCTTGATATTGAAAACCCAATATTAACATAGTTTTTGAAAGTCTGAAGATATGTTAATGTATTAAAATCCCCCTCTGCTAAAAGCCAAGCACACTAAAAGGTTTTTATTTGTTACAAGACATGTCACATGCAGAATTACACATCGAGCCTAAAAGCCCATTTATGCTAGATGAAAAAGACACATGCAAATGGACATATTTGTCCGTTTCCTCTTTCAGTAAGGTGTGTAACTCAGTCAGTTTTCAAAGCGCTTTTTGACACAGAAAACAAAGCAATACCACTGGAAATTGCAGGGGCAGTGTTGAGTTATACAGCTGAACAACAACCAGTGAACGCAACAAACCACAGAAGAAGAGAAGCAACAAGAAAACGATACAAAAATCGCCAAATATTTTATCACCCAATAGACCCATTTAGGGTCCAAACACTTCGTAGAGTGTAATCAATGGAGTTCGAGCCTAAAATGGCTGCCTACTTTTAGTGAAATGAGAGCCTACCCAGTCATACCGTTCAAATCAATCAAATCAAATCGAATCAAATCAAATCGAATCAAATCAAATCAAATCAAATCAAATCAAATCAAATCAAATCAAATCAAATTAAATTAAATTAAATTAAATTAAATTAAATTAAATTAAATTAAATTAAATCAAATCAAATCAAACTTTATTTATAAAGCACTTTTCATACAATAAAATATAATACAATATATATAATTTACTCATCATAAAACACTAAACATTATAACTCATCACCCCTGCCCCTCCCACTCTCTCAAACAGACACACACACACACATTCTCACACACACACACACACACACACACACACACACACACACACATTTCCCCTGCGTCCTCCTTGACAAAGCTTCATTGCTCATATTTGCACAAACTTTAACCGAAGTGTCTTTAATCTGGTCTTTGTTTATTTGACTGTTCTCAATGAAAAAATACAGGCGTAAGCTTTGTCCTTACTTGGCATTTTCCGATTGGAAAAAAAAAGATGTGTGAAGTGGACTCAGTGAGAAAAACATGGTTGCACAGACAGATCCTTTGGGGCATGCATTGTCCCAGGGCACCTGTCACCTGTCTAAACAGATGGAGATGAAATACAAAACAATCACCCTCTCCCAGATTACTAAAATCCTTTTCATCTTCACCTCACCAGGGAATCGTCCAGGAGCCATCCTGACCAGATGCCCGAGCCACCTCAACTGGTTCCTCTCGATGCGGAAGAGCAGCGGCTCTACTCTGAGTCCCTCCCGGATGACCGAGCCCCTCACCCTATCTCTAAGGGAGAGCCCGGCCACCCTGCGGAGGAAGCTCATTTCAGCCGCCTGTATACGAGATCTCGTTCTTTCGGTCATGAGCCATAGCTCATGACCATAGGTGAGGGTAGAACGTAGATCGACTGGTAAATCGAGAGCTTCGCCTTCTGGCTCAGCTCCTTCTTCACCACGACAGACCAGCGCAGAGTCCGCATTACTGCAGACGCCACACTGATCCGTCTGTCAATCTCACGCTTCATCCTTCCATCACTCGTGAACAAAGCACATGGAGACTGGTTGGGCAAACTCCCATGCCCCCTCCAGGACCCCAAAGAGGGTATAGAGCTGGTCCACTGTTCCACGACCAGGACGAATACCACACTGCTACTCCTTAATCCGAGATTTGACTATCCGGCGGACCCTACTCTCTAGAACCCCTGAATAGACCTTACCAGTGAGCCTGAAGAGTGTGATTCACCCTTCGGTCCCCCTTCTTAAAAAGGGGGACCACCAACCCAGTCTGCCAGTCCAGTGGCACTGTCCCTGATGTCCACGCGATGCTGCAGAGGCGTGTCAACCAGGACAGCCTCACAGCATCCAGAGCCTTAAGGAACTCCGGCCGGATCTCATCCACCCCCAAGGCCTTGCCACCAAGGAGCTTTTTAACCACCTCAGCGACTTCAGCCCCAGAGATAGGAGAGTCCACCCCTGAGTCCACCAGCTCTGCTTCCTCATCGGGAGACGTGTTTGTAGGATTGAGGAGGTCTTCTAAGTATTCCTTCCACCGACCCACAACTTCCCGAGTTGATGTCAGCACCTACCCACCTCCACTGCACACAGTATTGACGGAGCACTGCTTCCCCCTCCTGAGCTGCCGGATGGTGGAACAGAATTGCCTCGAAGCCATCCGGAAGTCTTTCTCCGTGGCCTCGCCGAACTCCTCCCACGGCTGAGTTTTTGCCTTGGCGACAGCCGAAGCCGCATGCCCCTTAGACTGTCAGTACCTATTAGCTGCCTCCAGAGTCCCACAGGCCAAGAAGGCTTGATAGGACCCCTTCTTCATCTTGACGGCATCCCTCACTGCTGGTGTCCACCAACGAGTCCTGGGATCACCGCCACGACAGGCACCAACAACCTTACAGCCACAGATCCGGCTGACCGCCTCAACAACAGAGGCACGGAACACAGCCCATTCGGACTCAATGTCCCCCGCCTCACTCGGGACATGTTTGAATCTCTGGTGATGGTGGGAGTTGAAGCTCGCTCTGACGGGGGACTCAGCCAGACGTTCCCAGGAGACCCTCACAACACGAAGCCAGATCTGACTGGCTTCCTCCCTCACCATCTGAGCCAACTCACCACCAGGTGGTGATCAGTTGACAGCTCTGACCCCCTCTTCACCCGAGTGTCCAAGGCATGCGGCCGCAGGTCCGACGATACGACTACAAAGTCGATCATCGAACTGCAGCCCAGGAAATCCTGATGCCAGGTGTACATATGGACACTCTTATGCTGGAACATGGTGTTCGTTATAGACAATCCATGACGAGCACAGAAGTCCAATAACAAAACACCATTTGGGTTCAGAGTGGGGGGACCATGCCTCCCAATCACTCCCCTCCAGGTCTCACTGTCATTGCCCATGTGAGCATTGAAGTCCCCCAGCAGAACAATGGAGTCCCCAGAAGGAGCACCCTCCAGCACTCCCTCCAAGGACCCCAGAAAGGGTGGGTACTCTGAACTGCTGTTTGGTGCATAAGCACAGACAACAGTCAGAACCTGTTCCCCAACCCGAAGGCCCAGAGAAACTACCCTTTCATCCATCGGGGTGAACCCCAACATGCAGGCACCAAGCCGGGAGCTGATTTTTATCACTTTATTAATGTTTTCAGTTGTTTTATTAACCTGCATTCGGTTAAAGAGACAGTATTCAGGGAATGATGTTTTTTGGGGAATATGTGTGTGTGTGTGTGTGTGTGTGTGTGGAAAGACCTTGTGTCTTTATTATTTTTAAATGCCTTGTTATCCACTGTTTGTTTTAATCCTTATGACTTGATTTTATGTTGTAAAGCACTTTGTGTTGCCCGTGGCATGAAAAGTGCTCAAGAAATAAAGTTTGATTTGATTTTATTTTATTTGATGAGAATACCCACACCTGCTCGGCTCCTATCACCATGAGCAACTCCAGAGTGGAAGAATGTCCAGCCCCTCTTGAGGTTACTGGTTCCAGATCCCAAGCCATGCGTGAGGTGAGTCCAACTATATCTAATCAGAACCGCTCAACCTCGCCCACAAGCTCAAGCTCAAGCTCCTTCCCCACCAGAGAGGTGACATTCCATGTCCCTAGAGCCAGCTTCTGCAGCCGGGGATCGGACCGCCAGAGTCCCTGCCTCTTGCTGCCGCCCAGCTCACATTGCACCCGACCCCTACGGCTCCTCCCGCAGATGGTGAGCCCACGGGAGGTGGGGCCCATGTAATCCTTTCGGGCTGAGCCCGACCGGGCCCCACAGGCAAAGGCCCGGCCACCAGACGCTCGCTCTTGTACCTCACCTCCAGGCCTGGCTCCAGAGGGGGGTCCAGATAACCCGTGTCCGGGCAAAGGAAAATTTATGCCCATGTTTGTCGTCATCATAGAGGTCCATGAGCCATGGTTGGTCTGGTCCCTCCGCAAGACACCTGTTTGCCATGGGTGACCCTACCAGGGGAATAATGCCCTAAAACACACCAACCCCTCCTCCACGACGGAGGAGGGGTTGGTGACGGCTCAGGGAGGGGATATATATGTATGTATGTATATATATATATATATGATTTAAAGACATTTATGAGTTGTTTAATTTGTTGATTTTTTAAACCACACTAAAATGGGGGTGCATGTAAAAGGAAAAGCATAATTATGAGATCTTCCTTTGGATACAGATTCCTGAGTATGAGGATTTTTAATGCTTCATTCAATTATTTCATTTTATGTATCAAAGATAAACTATAATAATAATAAAATTATGTATATTTTCCAAGCTGTGTTCTGGATATCAAACACCTTAACTGAACATTGAATACAGTGTAATCCATAGAAATATGTTAAAGAAATATATTAATGTATTATACAGAAGAAAAACAATAGGGGGCTATTGGTGGCAGTATTTCAAAGAGATGACAGTTATAAACTCGGAATATACCAGAACTCACTGCAAGTTTCACTGTTCACTCGGAACCATTTATCCGCAACCATGACAACACGGACAACAACAAGGCAAGGAATTACCTGCACTTCCGTTGCCCATGACGCCGGAGCGAAGTTCTGACAGCTGATTCCTGAATCAGTTCCCATCCAATTTCAGCGTCCAATTTAAACTTTTCTGGGTTTTTAGAGACGGGCCTGCCTGTGAAAATCCCGGGCTGGACTTACCGACGGAGGAGGATAGCTGATTATGTTGTAGCAGGAATCTCTAGCTCTGAGACAGCAGGTAAAACACACGAGCTAACACCAGCTAGCTCTGCCACTTCACACAACTTAAACTCGCATTTTATCCCTTAAAACAAGCAGTTTCTTCACGCTTTCAGCCAGGCGGAGTAAAGTTAACCTGAGAGGCAGGTTAAGCTTGACATTTGTATTCAGCTAGCTGTAAATAGCAACATTAGTATTCTGTTATTACAGGACTTAACCAGCATTTCTGCGACGAGGCGTGAATTCCTGTTGATTTATGAATAAATGTTTACATTATTACTAAAGCAAACGCAGTTGCTTCCAGTCCCACCTAAAAGAATGTTTCATGTGCATTTTTATTTATCTTTGAATGACAGCGGAACTTGTTTGAACTAGTTTAGTTTAGATCAACTAGCAGTCGCGGAAATAGTTCAAACTGTGGGCAGGCCACACAATCAGATGACATAAACTATATCAGGACATTTATAGTAATAATTAGGCGCAACATAAGTTTAAAAAAAAAAAAAAAAAAAATCAGCATTTAATTAATTTATTATCTATAATGATTTGCTTGCTAACTTGTATGATATTCAATGACAGTGTTGTTGGATGAACTCTGTAATAAACTTGCCAGTCTTTCGGAGCTCAGTGAGTGACAGCTGAGGCAGCTGGAGGTTCAGGCAGTCTCAGTGACCCATGTTGCATGGGTTTGGATGACAGCTGATATCCACTCTCTGCTATGTACTGTATCCTTATGAGTGGTGATACTGCTGCACTGCCTGTGAAACTGTACCACTGTCACATAGAAATACAGTTGTGCTCATATGCATTCATCCCCTTTCATTAAAGAAAAGGCTGAATTTACAAAAGTCACTCAAATAACTGGAGATCTAAAAAAAGGAACAATAACTAAAAATTAGCAAAAATATAATTTTTTAGTTTAAAACACTGTTTTTCATTTAATTGAGTTGAAGAAAGAAAAACAAACAAACATACAAATAGGTACTGGACAAATTCGAGCACTTTTCTGTTTAACAGTGGGACAAAATACCTGTCAACAGGTGCAGAAGTCTGACTGAGAGGAACAAAAAACACCTGACTGTAGCGGAAACATTAAAGGATTGTTCAACTAAATATTAGTTTATGAGTGATGTAATAAATGATCTTATTTGTTTGCTTTTTAAAAACAATATTTCTATTGAACCAGAATTAGAAAATAATGTAATGATTTTCATAAAATTTTTATTTGTTATTACTTTAGTCAATTTCAGCTTATTTTACAGACAGCTGTTTTTTTCCTTCTGTAATGAAAGGGTATGAATAAATATGAGCACAAGTGTAGTTAAACTTCACCAAACCGCATATTGCCCAAACGATTGATTTAATCTGAGTAGTTTATCTTGGCTGCTCCATTTAAAAGGTACTCTGGTACATCCTTACTAAAGCTCAGAACTGGAAGCCCCCCCCCACATAAGGCAATACTATCAGTTTATTTTTTCCTGTAAGGTAACGCAGTATAACTTTTATGCAAATGTGTTTTTTATAAAAGTTAAAAGCTTTGCAAAATTTGCTCTTTAAAAATTTTATATAGCTATAATTTAGGTTATGTAGGGAGCAACTCAAGACTGAGAAATTGATGTCCACAACTTTTTCTTCTGGGTCTTTAACACATGCCAGCAACTGGATATCAACATACTGGTCAATTTTAACAAGCGGTTTAGCTGATTCATAAAAGAAATGAAAGAGGACACTATTGGAGGAAGAGAGAAGGGGACAAAGCCAGAGATAAGACAAGAGTCAACATTCGTCTAACTTTTACTGACTGGTGAGACCTCAGAGAAAACGCAGGATCAGAATAACAATGAAATTAATTGTCTAAAATGTTATTGCATAGTTTTTAAAAGTGTTTTAAAACCTCCATTTCACTATATTTGAATCAGCACAAAGCACCTGTGTATGTTGTCTCACAGAAAAAAATACTTTTAAAGTCTTTAAAAAGACTTTAAAAGGCTTGCATTACCCCAACAATTTTGTTTTACTGACCAAGGAAGTGAAATATACATAAATAGTGCCAGTTTCAGAGAAATGAAGCCGGATACACCAGATAAATATAAGTCACGGCTTTTATCTAATTTCATCTTGGTTGCCAAAAGGCAGTTCAGCCAGCAAAACTGACTGTCCACTTACACACACCACCCACAAAAAGTTAGGCATATTCAGTTTTTAACAATGCCACAATGTGTCTAAAATGCACTGTAACCTATACAAGTGAACTTCATTTGATATTCTCTAAACTTTTGAATGCACTTTACAAGTTTTAAGTACTGAATGCATATTATGCTGTTCTCATTTATGGCCCACATTTTCTCACTGTGTAATCATGTAAAAATGCCACGGTGTGAGCGGTCTGTGTTGTCTCTGCCAAGTTACAGCAAGAAATTGTGACTTTATAAGGCTTTTCATGGCCTACATATCAGCTATGGACTGTGGGCAATGAACACTGTTTCACTGAATCCAATAAATTCAGAACTTGTGAGCAACTCTAGTACAATTCAAAGTACATCAGAAACACAGTTAAGCTACTGTGTTGTTTAAAAAAAAAAATTCTGAATGACTTTAGGCCAAGTGTTCGCAGAATTTTGGAAACAGAGGATTTTATGGTGCATTTAAAGTGACACTTTGTACATTTTTTAATCTACTGTGTTTTGAGCATCTGAAGCCACTGAGACTTTATTTTGCATTAACTACATGTTACAACTTTTGCCTTTCAGCAAAAAAAAAAAAAAAAATCTTGAGATCATGGCAGATTGTGTGCTGCTTTTGTTTGTTTTTTCCAGATAAAAGTCAGCAAAGGGAGCTTTGGGCGCCACATTTCTCTCATAAAGC
The DNA here is from genome assembly GCF_933228915.1 of Telmatherina bonti. Classification (NCBI taxonomy): domain Eukaryota; kingdom Metazoa; phylum Chordata; class Actinopteri; order Atheriniformes; family Telmatherinidae; genus Telmatherina; species Telmatherina bonti. The sequence goes on along the minus strand of NC_136613.1, from coordinate 29,019,500 downwards.
CTTTGATACATCTTGTCAGATAAAAAGCTCATCAGGGCTGTTTCTTAGAAAAGAAAGCTGACACTAAATTTCTGTCAAATAGAATGAGAGGTCCAACATATCTCCCCGGTGCTTTTAACCTTTCCCTGGCTCATCGTAGGTTCCTGAATTGATTGTAAGCTTTTATTGTTGACTTACGCATCGCTTAATAGGTCAGTCCCTTTGTATCTTCCTGACCTCTTGTAATCGTATGTAGCTTGAAGGTCACCAGGGTCTGTTGATATCTTTATGAAGAGGTCAAGGCTGATGCAGAAGAGATCTTGCCTTTGCAGATGTAGTCTCTAAAGAAGGAACTAACTGTCTGTGTATGTAAGGAAGGCTACAATAATCATGTTTTCTTTTTGTCTTATAACACATTTTATTCAATTTTAATTAATTTTTTTCCCTCCAACCATTCTGGATTCTGTTTTGTTTTTTTTTTTTGTTTTTTTTAAATCTCACCCATTCTAGATGTTGATGTGTGGGAAATTCATCTCCTTTCAAATGATTCAGATTGTGATACTTTGGTTTTTCAGCTTCATTTGCCTTTTATGTGTTGGACATGTTAATGCGTTTTCATCATCATTATTGTGTGTTGCCTTTTTCTTGTTGTCAGAGTTTAATCAAGAAGATCATTTTCTCTCCCATCAGCTTGGAAGGCAGCTGATTTCCCTCAAGTTTTATGAGTTTACAGAACTTCACGGTTGTTGAACTAATAAGTTTCATAAGTTCAACAAGAGAATTGATCTCGCCACGTTATAAGCTGAGCTGTGAATCACCGTGATGTTGACTTGTGCTGCTCAAATAAACTTGCCTTGCTTTGCTACATGCTACATGTTTCTAAAGCACATTTGGAGTCTTCTGCTGGTATCTTTTAGATGTGATGACTGTAAACAATGACATGTCATATAGAGAACCCGTTGCTATAGTAACGATTATTCAAACTGGAGAACATTTCATCTTTGAGTGATGGACCAAGAACTCTGAAGGTTGTCCTGTTAAAAAAAAGTCATGTGACAGAGCTCTAAAGCATCAGTTTTGTGTAATCTTAATGAATATATATATATTTTTAAATTTTGAGTGTCATGTCAGTGTGATTCGATAGATAAATGACCTGATCTGATCATCTTTGCAGTACGGATGTGCACAACTAATTAATTAGTTCATTGGTCTGAGGCTGAGCTGTTGCTGTGTATGAGTGATGTTTAATCACACAGAGATGTAAAACTAATATTTACAGTGCCATTTCTTCACCTGTAACAGTAGCAACAGACTGGAGCAACACGACAGTGTTTCACTCAACTTGACAAGAAAGTTCTGTACATTATAAAGTAATATAATAGCATAATAATAACAGAATAGAATAGAATAGAAGTACTTTATCAATCCCAACTTGGGAAATTTAGTAGTTGCAGCCTCCATGTACAATTGTGTTTATAACACAACAACAAAACAGTATAAAATTAAAAAGTATTTGCAAAACGGTTGCGAGGAGATAAATAACATTGGTAACATTCGTGATGTTATCTAAGACACAAGGAAGAAGCATTGAACAGTCTGGGCAGGAATGATTTTCTGTAACGATCCGTATGACAGCGCAGCTCTAATAACGTCATATTATAACCAACTGTCATATTATAACCGTCTAATGCAGGATTCAGAGTTGTTTAATCCACTTTTACAGCTAAAATAGTAACTATTTTACATTGGCCTCAATGTAAAATCGTTTTATGCCAAACAACGCTGTCAAGCTACAGCGCGTTTCTCATTCACCTGTTAAAAAACAGCTGATTGACATGTTGCTATGGTAACGCCCCGTAACGGAGGGATATTACAGTGATTTAACTCGCCGAAATATGTATACAAAATTAATGCAGCCAGTTGTCACTGACAATGGTATAAACTATGTTTAGGTGAACTTCCACAACCTACTGCAGTTATTCTACATTGACCTGCAGCCGGAGCCGACTGAGACTGGCCGCCTGGGAGTGTTTTAGGACCGGAGAGGCTCCCGCTGCTCCTTCCTTACAGTAACTGCAGAACAATATGTGTCTTCAAGTCAGTCACCAAAACACCAGAAAAGTCTCTAATAACTCCAGTAAAAGTTGCTAGATTTGTCGCTCGTCGCTTTAACAAAAAAGTCGCCAGATTTAGCGAGAGCAGTGTCTGAATGAAAGCAAAGCGGCTGTGGGAGGAGTTTACAGCACAGCGCTGCAATGCCAGAGACGCTCGATTAGCAGCTGAAGACAGCAGGAGAAGAAACTGTAAAGAGAAAAATAATTGCACCCTTTTATTTTTATGATCGTTGAAAACCCAGATCGTAATTGAGATTAAAATCCGATTAATTGCCCAGCCCTACTACAGGTACAAAAAGATGGAAAAATAAAACATTTTTATGAGTTTAAAATGTTGAAGTTCTTCTGTATATTCACCCCGTTGCTTTTGGATGTGTGTGATTGGCAGACGTTTGAGCAGCAGTGCAGCGTGGGGCAGACAGAGGCATATCACAGCGGTGTAGCCATGCTAACACTGGCCAGCAAGTTGAAGAAGGATGATGGTGGAAAGACGGGCCGTGCCTCTGGAGCCTCAGACTCCACCCACAGGATCTCCATCAGGGACCGCCTCCTTACCAAAGGTAACGAGATCATCTTATTCTGACATAATGATGGTTTTACAAGAACAAATCAAGCTGTTAGGATGTCAGTAATGCAGGAATCGTTCCCTTTTCTTTTGTCTAGATGTTATGTTTGTATTGCTGGAACAAAAATGAACCAAAACATTTTTGTTTCAATTTTTATTTTGTGAAATCTCAATAAAATGCACAAGTAGATAACTTTTATTACATCAAGTAAAGAAACGGTTGGAATCAGCTGGTCTGTTTCACAGTTGTGATGAATAAAAGCCCAAGTTTAGAGGTAGAAACTCCTAAAATAGTTTATGATTTGTTCATAACATCGTCTAAACTAAAAGGCAAAGCTCAAAGAGAGCTGATTCCTGATGAGGCCACATTGTTGCCTTTTATTTTACATAAACATAATGGATGTGTCGTTGCGATGAAGGTAGCACCTCTGCAGTCAGAAGTGACGGATGTAGCTTAATGTCATCAAAAGTGCTTTTTTCTTAAACATTCATGGTTGAAAAGTTGTATTGAACATCATCTGTACTTGCTGCTTTTATTTTGGTAAAACACTGAGCACAGTTCATCATTCAGAGGAGGAAGTACGCTTGATCACATTGACTCAGATTCTGGTTATGCTGACACATTTCTACAACATTCTGTGGTTTTCCTCTGTTTTTTAAAGTTTTGTCGAGTTTGCTGCTCCCTTCCTTGTGTCTCAAGCTGTTTGAACCTGACATGGATAAATGTGTTTGTTTGAAAGCTGTGTTTGCAAATATCTGACTGTATTGCTACCTTCATACTACAGGTCTTTATGCTCAAATCTGATTTTTTTTTTTTTTTTTTAATTTAACTAAAGCCCTATTTTTTGTGTGGTTGTTGACATAATCATTTCAATACAAACTTTATCGGGCTGTGAAATGACATGCATGCACAGAGGAAAACACAACAAGAATGGACAAAATTATACCCATTTCATAAAGGAAATGAGACTGAGACAAAGGAAAGCACAAATGTTAACAATGACCTTTTGCACTTAAAGCTGTTAATTTTGTACAGAACCATGTGTACAAATACTGCAGCCGAGTTCATCTGTACCAGAAGTCCTCCATTTTTACCAACCTGCACGCACCTGACATGATGACCAAACCTAGCACTTCATCTGCGGCTTTCTTACAGCAAAATCAGGATCCACACACTGCCATACCTCACTGCATTACTTTTCTGTATTTGTTTTATTATTAGAAGCGGTGCTGTTGTGTTGTCATTGTTTTTGTCAACAATATGAAAGGAAACAACAACAGTACAGTTTGTGTAATTTGTTTGACGTCAAAGTTCGATGCAATTTGACATGATCACCCAGACTGTGGTCGTACCAACACGGTTTGGTTTAGTACCACATCTGAAAGTGGCCTTGGTTGGATTTAACAAAAAGAAAAAGGGTTTGCGTCGTTCAGACTGTCATTAATAAATCAGAATTGAGCTGCAGTGTGAACAGAGCCTATTTGCAGGGTGTAATATAAAGTCAAAGCAGGTACATGAATTTCAGATTTAGTGTCACAGAAGACAGTAAATAAAATAGACACATAAACAGACATTCTGACATTCACCATGGCTTGCAAAGTAAAAAAAATCTAGAAATAGTTATATTAATAGATGAAAATGATTTAAAATCCTAAAATTTATTAAGAAGAACTGCTGCAGATGGAACAAAACTGTTCCTATAAAGTTTTGTCCTACAGCTCGGCACCTGGAAGCTGCGTCCTGATGGGAGAAGGCGAAACGCCACAAATAAAGGATGGGAGTCACAGGTCACAATATTAGAGGCTATACGCTGTACATGCCTGGTGTAGAGGGTCTCAAGACTCGGCTGAGGCTCACCAATCAGCCTACTGGACCATTTAATAATCTGACTGACTTTATTTCTATCTTTCAGAGCCAAATTACCAAACCAGGCTACCTTGGAAAATGACGATTCAATAGAAGATCTAGAAACATATCTTTTATGAAAGTTTCTGTGGTCAAAAAAGCAGCTTTAGTTGTAAACAGATGAAAACCACAAGAATAATTTGCAGATGTGTCTTGGATGGAGTCTGATATGTGACCAAATGTCTGGATGAAATATGGTTCCTTTTACAGACCTGCTAAATACCTGAAATTATGGACAAGTCTCTGGATGAACAGGGGAAACTAATCAATAAAAAACACCCTCCTCTCTAGATCTTTTGGGTTCCAAATCACGTTGATTTAATGAAACTGTTTTCATTTGAGTAACAATAGAAAGTCCTTAGTGACCCCCATTAGAAACAAAAGCAGAGGCTGCCCAGAAAAAGTCTGTAAGCTTTATTTGTCAGGGAAAGATTTTAGACAAGTGAGAAATCCAAACAGCCTAAATGCTCCTGACAACATCAGCAAAACAACCCTCTTCTGCTTATTTCCCTCTTTTTCCTTCATTTCATCCTATTTTCTGTGCCTGTCCTTTCCTTTCATCTTAGTCTCACTGCACCATCCTTCTCCATTCTTCTGTGTGCAAAAGGTTTTGTTTTATTTTCCCCTATTAGACATTATGCTGAGGAACCTTCCTGACAGAACAGGTGCTGTTACATTTGCTTCATTTCAAAAGGAGATGTGTGGGAGTGTTGGCTCTTGTGCATGGAGTTTAGTTTGCATACAAGCTCTGCAGAGAGATATTTACAGGTAGAGGTTTTAAAAAAAACTCTCCTCTCAGCTCTCATCTGACTCATTCCTCTTATTTTTTTTGTCTCAACAGAAGTTGCAGATTTAGAAGCCAATCTCCCTAGTAAGTATGACAAACATACAGCATATTTTCTGAAAGTCATTTTAATTCTTCACTTCCACAACTAACGTCGACACTGGGATGGCATGGAGCAAAGCTCACAGATGTGTGTGTTCAACCAGAATCCATTTTTTTTATTCAGTTTGAACAGAAATTATGTTAAATAATCACAATATTATTTGTCTAGTAACTGCTATTGCTTAGCTGACTGATGCTGTCATTTGTAGAAAAATCACATAAAAATCAGTTTATCAAAGCGTATCATTAGTTAGATGTGACTTTATAGCATCCAGCTCTCCCACATCAGTCGTTCTGTATTAAACAGGAGACGACGTCTGGTACAAAATGAATGATTCTTGTTTTATACCTGGCCTGTGGAGGTGTTTGTTCAAATAGCTATTAAAGAGCACAGGCTTTTATATGACAATTTACCCCCAGTGTATCGGATCTTTATTAGGGAGTCCTCTGGTTATTAGCATGTGCAGCAGCGGAGCTCGTTATGATTTCTCTTGGTGTGCGCTGCACGCTCATCATCTTTGTTTCCGGTCTGATGAGTTTGTCCTCGCAGTCGAGGACCATAAAAAGGGTGATAAGTAGTCACCCTGTGTAGCACACAGTGGTAACAAGCATGTCATAAAGCCAGGAAACAGTTTTTATGTCATTCATGTCAGAGATAACGATGAAACGGCTCACAGTGATAATTTAGCAGCAGCACGACTAAAAGTCAACAGAAAGTCTTGTTGTTGGGTGTGTGCACTGTGACTTCTTGCTTGTAACTTGTCTGTGGTGGGATAATCTGATGCCTGGATGAAAATCGAAAGATATACACTCAATGTCCACTTCATTAGCTACCCTGTTCAGTTGCTCAATAACACAAAAAGCTAACTAGCCAATCCTACGGCAGCAACTTAATGCATTTAGGTAGGTAGACAATGGTGGAGATCACTTGCTGAAGTTGAAACTGAGCATAACAATGAGGAAGAAAGGGGATTTTAGTGGTTATGATGGTTATTGGGCTGGTCTAATCTACTGGGTTTTTTCTCCACAACCATCTCTAGGCTTTACAGAAAGTTAAAGATCATTTCCAGTGAGCAGCAGTTGTCTGGACCAAAATATCTTGTTGATTTCTGAGGAAAGTGGACAGAGTGGTTGGAAATGATGCAAAAGCAACAGTTAGTCAAATAAGTGCTGCTTCAAACCAAGGGAACACCATCTCTGAACATACAACACATCCAGTCAACAAGCAGGCCACATCAACGAAAGACCACACAGGTTGCCACTCCTGTCAGCTAGGAACAGGAAACTGAGGCTCCGGTTCACACACACACTTAAACTGGACAATAGAAGATGGGAATATAATGCCTTGTTTGAGTCTCCATTTAGCCTGCAACATTCAGATAGCAGGATAAGAATATAGTGGAAAGAAAATGAAAACATGGATCCACCTTTTTGTTCCCTCTTACTACAAACCACAGATGTTTAAGCAGCCCACCTTGTTGCTGATCATGTCCAACGCTTTATGATCGCAATGTAGCATCTTCTTATGGCTACTTCCAGCAGGATGACACACCATGTCACAAAGCTCAAATCATCTCCAACCCATTTGTTAAACATTGAGTTCACTGTACTTCAACGACCTCCACAGTCACAGAGTCTCAATCCAACCCAGCAGCTTTGGGATGTGGGAGAACATATATTCTCATCGGGGCAACTGTGTGATGCTATTTTGTCAGTATTGAGCTAAATCTGTGAGGAGTGTTTCCAACACCTTGTTGACTCTGTGACGCCAGGAATTAAAACAGTTCTGAAGGAAAAAGGGATCAAACCAAGTACTAGTAAGCTGTACCTAATAAAGTGGCTGGTGAATGTACCTCAGCAAGGGTCATTGGTCTTATAAAATACTGAATTTAACATTGGAATATTGTACAGCATTTGTGAACACTTGGATGAACTTAAATCAACATCAACATGATGTCTTGTGTATCATATTCCTTTGGATGTCATTAGACATCAGTTTGTGGGAGTTTGTCTTCACTTTTCATAACAATCCATTGATGATCATGTGTTGACATCAGTGACAGCTTGTATGAAGGGAAAGGGAGGATTTATGCTGTCATAATGAATGTTGTAGAACACCATCACACACTCTTCAGAGCTCTTTTGCTTCAATTAAGAGAAATAAATGCCGACACCCATGTTGGCACAACTAGAAACACCTGATTCCAAGTTTCTACCGTTAATGAAAGCTGACTGGATGAAACGCCTCAGCAGCCACAGTGTGTAAACAGCAATGTGTCATTTAAAATGTATTGTTTGCTCAGCTTACATGATGAATAAAGCGGTACTGTCGAAAGGGCTTATGTCGTTTAACATGGGAGGCAAATTAAGGCAAATTCTCTTTATTAACCTCAGGATACATTCAAAACTGTTGTTTTAGCCGTCGCCTTGTTCTTTTATATAACATATTTATTATGGTTCCTTTATGATTCAAATTTTGTGCATTTAATAATTTGTTTCTCAGGTGGATGGATGATGTTAGGTAATGAATTCCTCAGCCGTTTGAGTGCTGTGCTGTACGTATGTTTCTATTTCTGAAAGAAATGTTCTTCCTGGAGGAAAGACTACTTTAAACTATGGCTCATTCACCATGGTTACTTAATAAATGAGTTAATTGTGCTTTCCCCTTTTTAGAAAATAGAATTTATATTGGTTATATTTACGTAGCGTCTTGAGTTTGTGAGCATTTCCATTCTCGTGTATGATTTAGCTACATTGCAACAGACTGTGTTCTCCATGTACCAACAGGGCTCAACTCAGATAAAAGACACTGAGTTAACTGAATAAACTTTTAGTTAGTGTTTTGAAGCTGAAGACTCTGAGTTTCCCCTCTTTGAGTCCCTTCAACTCAAGAGTTAAATAAAGCTGCTGGTTTAAAGGGATTACTGCAGCAATGTTTAATTAGATTAAAAACTTAATACTCATGAACATGATTAAAGGAAAAAAAAGAGGGGAAAAAAATAAGAGATTTTTGCATGCAGTATCTGTCCTAGAACACCAGGGGGGAATATGTTGCCATGGGGACAACTAAAGGCAAAGCATAAACCCAAACATACTGTAAGAGAAAACACTGAGCAAACTCTGACTTAAGAGGAGTTCGTTGAATGTGATTGATGTTGATTATAAAACTTCAAACAGCTGCTTCTGGGTTGAAGATACAACTTTGGGTTTCCCTCCCATCACAATTTGTTTTTGTGTGCAGGTACGTGCAAAGCCAGTTTCCCAGATGAAAATAAGCTGCATCATTTTCAGCTGGCAGTGTCTCCCGGTAAGAGAAAGAAAGTTCCTTCCTGCACTTTTACATTTTTATCCCAAATCCTTACATTTCTGATATTCTCTCCATATTTTTCAGTTACTTACGTTTCTCTTCCTTTATATCATGTTATACTTGGTGTTACATTACAAAACCCTCCAGTTAGAAGAACAGCATCACAATGTTTCTGCTTTAATGGTTTTTGTCAGAGCTGACAGAATTCCTCTGTGATGGAAAGGGAGGTTGAATGCGTTTGTGTGTACGTCCTAAAGTTTCCTCTTTGAATAGAAGTTTTTGTGTCTTTGTGTGTTCACGTTACTGCTGGAATTTCATTAATCCTAAAGTTTGTGCTGCTTGCTCAGCAGTGTTGCAAACAAAGAGGTTTCCTGTCAAATATTGTACAGTAAAAAGAAAACACTGACACTCACAAGTGGAGAAGTTTCTTGTACCTCTTCACATGCTGTTTCCTACCTGTCATACACCAACTTCCACTCTGTACCAGCCTGATGTTATCTTCACATTCCTATTAGCACAGGACATCCTGGATGCACGGAGCTAGGCATGAATTTAAAGCCGTTGCTTGTGTGCCTTTATGACTGATGAAATATTTTATGCAAAGCAATTACTGAAATTTATAAAGTAATGAAATGGTCTCAGTAGAATCAGGCAGGGCAAGACACACATGATTTTGAGGGTCTAAACAAACAGTGTAGCCAGATTATCTGGATCATTTAATAACATGGTAACCTTGTTATTAATCCGCTCTGTCACGTACCGCTACAGGCACAACCAGGTCACAGCTGGCCCATGAAATGTGATAGTTCATATAAGGATGGATCTAATGGAGCAGTTCCCCTTAGATGTGATCATTTGTTGGCTTTTTTTAAATGAGTAGTTTCACAGTGAACTTTACATGTCATTTAAACATTAAAGGAGCGCTGAATGATGGTGTGGAGGCTTTAGTATCTTATAAATACTCTCTCCTACTAAAAAAGAAAACAAAAAAAGAAGACATAGTCTACTACAGCTTTTTCCCCTGGTTTACACGTTCGAGGACGCAGGTTTTTGGATGGGGTGTAGGGCTATCAGGGCGATTCCCTCCTTGCTGTTTTAAGGTGCATATCATCAGACCAGCAGGTTAATGATGTTGGCTCAATTATTCAAACATTACATTGGCATTTGCAAATTTTTCAGCTTATTTATCTCATGTTTTTTCATCTGAAATTTCCATAGGTCCTGTCAAAGGAAACATTTATTTATTTAGAACAGTAACAGAGTAATAACTTGTAGCCAGAAATGATGAGCTGTCTGTGTCTTTAGGTTGGTTATAAGAATTTAAAGCCAAACTAAGTCAACTTTATTTATAAAAGCACTTTCAGACAACTACTGCTGAACAAGGTGCTGAACATAAATTCATTACAACATTAAAGCATAAAACAATAAATCAATGAAAGATAAAATAATTAAAACCAATAAAAACCATGCAAGCAATAAAGTTGCTCATTCTATGAAAAGAGGTGGGTCTTAAGAAGTAACTTCAAACTGGACAATGATGAAGCTTGTCTGACCTGCAGTGGCAAAGAGTTCCACAGAGCTGGTCCCACCACAGAAAAGGCCCTGTCCCCTCTCAGCTTCCTCCACGTTCTCAGGACCTCCAGGAACAGCTAATCTGCTGACCGGAGGGCCCAGAAAGGGGTGTACACATGTAGCAGCTCATAGAGCGCAGGTAGGGCAGGGCATAGTCATTTAAAGACTTTAAAACAAAGAAAAGGATTTTAAACGAATCCTAAAAAGAAAATGCAGCCAGTGCAGGATAAATCTGCTCTCATTTCCATGTTCCCGTCAACAGGGGTGCTGCAGCATTCTGCACCAGCTGCTGACGGGACAAAGATTTTTGAGTGACACCAAATTAAAGAGCATTGCAGTAATCGAGCAGTCTTGTTATTAAAGCTTGAAATACTGTTTCAAAATCCGACATTGAAAGAATATATTTAACCTTGGTTGGAAAAAGCTAGATTCAACCTCTGCACTAATCTGGCCGTTTAGATTAGAATCACTGTCCAGTTTCACACCCAAAATTTTTATATTGATGCCAGCAGTCCTTTAAAGATCTGGAAGTATACCTGGAGTTTGTCCATCTTCCAGTTTTCTTCTGTTTTTCTGCACTGGCGTCTGACGGCACTAGTGGCTTCATCCAACCATGGCTCAGATGTGGTTTTAGCCTCACTTTTAGAAGAGCCTCAGCATCTAAAATTGTCAGACAGGGGGAGAGGAACCAAGAACTGTGCTGTAGCCTTATTAATCTGACCATGAGATTAGGTGTTACGTGACATGAACAAAATCAGCCATCAGCGCCATGGATGAGGATTTGAAATTTGAGTCTTCACCTAAGAGTCTTAGAATGTGAAATCGCATTGCCTGTGCGTTCTATGCGGACATTTTGAGGAAGTAATGTTTACTTACAGAGTCGGGCCATGCAGTTTTTGACAAATTAGAAGCTAAAACAAAAAAGTAAGTTAGCAAATGCTAAGAGTCAGGCTCGGATGGATTATGCATCTTCCAGAAAAGCAAACTTACCGATAAAGACACAGGAACTCCACATGATGGCGTCTTGATAGAAGGCACAGCTTCTGGCCTTCATCTGGACTTGGTGGCAAAGCGCATTTTATTCTGCTGCCAGTTAACAAACCAGTCTTCAGTGTATTTTGAGTTTGGTGACCGAGAAACCTAATCCATTGCTCTCTCACAGCAAAGTTTTGTGGTAGACGATGAAAGCTAACACGATGAGCTTTTTTCTTAATATTGTAACCTGCTAATGCACATGCATGCCGATCTGCCATTTCTTCATCCTCAGACTGTGACCGGGCGGAGGGGCGTGTCGGGAGCTTTCGGCGCTGCCTTGTGGGTTTATGACATATGACTGAGGTTCTGTCTGAGCTAGCCTTTTGTGGCCTGCCATTGGTTCACAATGCTTTAAACTTGGAAATACTTGGAAAATCCATTTTTAACCAATTTTTAACAATATGTTCCTTTAGAGTCACAAAAATGCTACATAGACATGTGAACAATGCAAAAAAACATGATTTTCACTGGAGTTGGTCTTTAAGTTTTTTTAAAAAAAACTTTTCTCATATAAAAATCACAACGTGGTATTCATAAAATAGGTGCAAGTTGGCTGAGTGTAAGTGCGACGTACTAGCTTCGGGGATAAGTTATATTACATTGAGTGGATTGGATCTTGTGACATGCTGTATGACGATTCTTTTAACCAATGAATGGATTGTAGTTGTGCAGTAAGACTTTTGACCTCAGTAGAATCATCCCAAAAATTGAGATAGGCAGGATAGGATATTGTGAAAGTAAGGAAAAAAGAAAAACAAAGCAAGACAAAAAAAGAGAAAAAAAAACAGTTTTGCTAATTTTTTTCCAAATATTTTAGAAAAAACAATAATTTTTAAATAACTAACAACTTATAACTTATAAAAACTTATAAAAACAAATTTTTGTCAAAATAAAACAATGTGTTCATGAACAAGTTGTATTTATTGATGTATCATTGATAAATAAATTACACATAAGAATTAATACATATATTTTCAAAATAATTATTAAAGAAGGCAAATAATATTTTATCAGTTGCCAATATTTTGGCACCTTTCCCAGTTTTTGACTGTAGGAATGCTTAAAATGCTTACCAACCTTGACCCATTGGCGAAATGGGAGCATAAGCAGCTAACATTTGAACGTTATTTGATCCAGGCTAAGCGACTGCGCTAGCTGCTCGCAGCCATTCCTTTGAGGGCGACTGTAGCTCAGAAAGAAGGAAGGTTCTCCATTGGTTTGATTTTTGGAGGACTAAAGGTTAAAGTGTCCTTGGCTAAGATACTACACCCTACGTTGTCTTTGGCATGTGGATAGTCAGGGTGAAAGTACAGCACATGTTAAACTGATGGTGCTGTAAGGGTGTGTGCAAACTAGTGAATGTGGCTTGTGGTTTAAAAACACTTGAGTGGTCAGTGAAAAAACACCGTACAAGTGCAGGCCATTTACAATTTTCTTAACTCTTCCAGCAATCACGAGCCCCTGCTAGCTCCTTGCTAATTTCTCCACTAATGGTGGGTGGGGATGCAGTTTGGCCCTCGTTATTCTGATGAATAAATAAAAGATGCATAAGTAATATTCAAGTCGTTATTAAGACTATTACATATTTTAAATGAGGGCATCTTAAAAGTTTACAATGTCAAGGATCACAGATGAGTTTTTATTGGTTCTTGTAACTGCTGATATTAGACCTATGTTATGTATATTCAACAACAGTCATAATTTTTGTTTTTTTGTTTGCTTTTGATTTTTTTCCAAAACTTACTTTGAGTTTTGAGCTTAATAAATATTTCTCCATTAAATAATCAAGCTAGTTTTATGATCGTGTAATAAATACATTTGACCTGTTAAAGCTGTTCTCAGCTTTGTGTATGAAAAATGAATGACTATTTCTTTGCTGTGCGCTCGTCTCTCTCTGCCACCCAAACAGGCAGCGTAACTCCAGATTAGCTTCCGCAAAGGGCTTTGTAAGCAAGATCTACAGAGAAAAGCAAAGACCTGCTATGAGGAAGAAAAGGATTGGTGTCATGTTTTTTTTAAGAGGAGTTGTTATGGAGATTGAGTTCCCAGAGAAAGACGCGCTCCATTATTTAAAACGTCTGTCTCTCCTGACACGCCCCTGTCACCTCTAGCACACACACCCATCTCAGGCTGCCTTCTCTTTTTCCATTTCTTTTTTTCCTTACGTAAGCCCCTCACCTTCATCTCCCCTTATCTGCCAACACATGTATGTGTTTTTTTCGTCAGTACGTTGTATGTTTAATCATTTTTATCATAACCGTACTCTAAATACTAATTGCCACATCGATAACCATGTGACCAAAAGTTACTGAAGAAATGCGAAAACATTAAAGGGAAATGATCCAAATGTATTTTGTTTTAGGCATCTGTTCTGTTGACTTGAGTACTGAAGAGACATGAGAAAAACATAATAACATGCTGTTTATGTCATATTCTCCTGTTGCAATTTACTTATATGAATTACAGTTTTGTCTTGTTTTATCTGCAAATGTGAGAGTTTGAAATGAAGCGGCAGTCTGCCTCGGGCTCCAGGCTGCCTAATATCTGTTTTGCAGTGTTAGGTAGAATCATCTTGACTTGTGTGGAGAATTTATAGCTCAGAGCTACACGAGTTCTTTTCATCTTCTTCCTCTTTCCTTTTTGTTCTGTTTTGTTTTCTTTGTTCTTGTTATCATTTGCATATCTGATGGGATGATGGGTTGTTTACCTTGGATCAGCGTTATTCATACAACAAGCAGGGCAGACATGTTATGTAACTGCCTGATGGCATTTATTTATCCCCTTACAGTCATTGTTCGCATGGATGAAACTATAGCACACAGACAAAAAAAAACCCTGTTATGTTAAAATTTTTTATTTTAGCCTTCAGATCATCCGTTCCTTCTCGCTGTCCCTGCTGTTCTTCATGTCCTCCAGAGGTCTCTCTGGATGAAATCTTTCAACACCAATCATCCTCTGATTGCATCACTCAGCTTCAGTGTCTTTTCTGGAAGGGGAAAATCACAACTGCGTGCCAATGAATTGAGGTAGTTCATGTTTTTCAGAGGATGACTTATCTGCACTGCAGGCATTGTGTATCCGAGCCGATGATGAATATGTGGGACATCAACATGCAAACTGTCAAGGAGGCATTATTTTTATTCTGGCAAATATATTATTTAATAACTATAACAAAAAAAAAAAAGCAAATTTTTTAGAAACTATAGCCAGACATCTTTTTGGGGGGAGCTTTTATTTATTTAGAGGATATGGAGTGATATTGTAGGAATGTGTCTGTGCGCGAGCATGTGTACAAGACTGACTGCTGATTGAAGACAGTTGGGAATTATTTATGACCTCTGACTGCAGTATTTATACAGTAAATGCTCCTGTTGTCTGTGTGTCTCTTGTTGCTCCTTCTACTTTTTGCCTCCCTGGGCTGTAACCATCCATCCGTCTATCTTTTGCCTTTGTTGCTTTCTCTTTATCTTTCTGCACCGCTCTATGCAACACATGCTCAAACTGAATGGTTTTTAATCCCACACACAGTTTCTTTCTCCTGTGTCTCGTTCCATTTATGCTACATGAGAGTCTCCAATCTCGTTAAATCGTACTTTTGTATTCATTAAATTAAAAAGATTTGGGTGATGTTTCAATACTCCTTTTAATGAATCACACAACATGAAGAGTTTTGTCTCTTGATCTAAATGTAAAATGTAGTCATTAAAAACTGCTATTCGTAGCTCTTTTGTGTAATTGAGGTCAGATGTACGTGGAATTTGTGTCGTGATCATAACAGAAGCAGTAGATTTTTTTTTTTTTTTTTTTTTTTTAACTTTGGTGTCTCATATCCCAAGTCTCCGTATAGTCTGACAGCTGAACAAGCATTTTGACACAGAAGGTGCAAAGCTGATTGATTCTGACTGCTCGGGCAGCAAAGCCTATATTCATGAGCCTGCACTCTGTAAGATCATTACATGGCCAATTACCAAGTTCTTTTCCCCTGCTCCTAGTCTCCCCAACTTCTCAAGTTCACTCTGAAGTTGTCAGGAGTGACAGTCTACCTGCTAGAGTTCAAACAAGCTGAGCAGGCATTTCATCTCTTTCCGTCCAGATAATTCCCCCCCAACTTCACCTTCTCTTATCCCTGACAGTGCTAGAGCCTTTTAATGCCTTTTCAAGCCATAAGATGTCCTCATAAGATGACAGCAGCACTTTAAATGACATCCGTTTCATTAAAGACACTTTTCAAACTGATCATGCGTCCTTAAGAAAGCCTTCTGATGGCTGTCAAGGCTGCATGTAAGGAGTAAGGGCAGCTGTAAATGTGTAAGAGGACAGTTGGACGGAAAGAAGTCACCACGAGCTTCTGCAAATAAATAATTTAGAGCCCTGCTACTTGTCTGTTGGACTTGATTTCCCACCATCCTCCTTCAGGCCTTTTATTCTATCATTTTACCAGCATTCACACACTTTACCGTATAGAGACTTGGAACAATTTCCCTACTTCATTTTCTAGTAAAATGAAGGAAGGGCCAGTATTCAAACATGTATCACACCAAATCCCCTTCCTGATCCAGATCAGTCTGGTTTTAGAGGGGCCACTCCCCTGAGAGACAGAGGTCCAACGTTCTTGGTATGAGAACCAAGAACTGGGCTGCAGCTTTAATTTAATATGTAAATGTATGTAAAATTTCTTACATAACTTATGGAAGTAATCAGGATAAACTCTGATTGCAGTCTTTGTTTGAACCTCACTGTATCCTACCTAAGCATTGGTGTCCCTACTTGATAATATACACTAATTCATACACTTTTATTATCTTCATTGTGTTGTTTTTATATTAAAATATTGCAAATTTCCTCTGGGATTAATAAATATTTTCACATTTCGCATCATTATTTGTTTAATTTAGAAACAATTAAGTCCTACAAAACATTAAAGTTATATTTCTGTCATTTTCTGTCTTTTCAGTGACTAAGAGTCTGCACCTAACTATCTTCACTTAGTCATAGGGTTTATTTTCCTACTGATGTGGGCTTCTTGGAAATATTGTCAGTTTCATTCTTGGCAGTCTCATCTCAGACAGTTTTTATTTATCTCGTCTTTCTCTCTTATCACCTCTATCTGTCTCTCTCTGTGTCTCTGTTGAATACTTTTACATTTATAGTAAAAGAAACATGCTTGAGATTTGTTGAGACATGTGAATGTCAGTAAATGTTGTACAGGTGAAGAATTAATGAAGATATTGCAATATGTGAGTATTATCTCTCAGACCAACTCTAATAAAGGGAAGAAGAAACAAATTGGTTTTGGGACAGACAGTTCATGCGTGGGATCCAAAATGTCCATTTTGGCACCATTATATCCCATTTAGGGGCCCTCGGGGTTTTATAAACTAAAAAAAATTCAATTGAAAAGTCAGACAAGCTTAAAATACTGTAAAAAAGACAAAAAGATCACATTATATTAAATATTTTACAAAATGTTTGTTGAGTTAAATGTACGCATTTAGACATATTTAAATCGATAAACTACTTGGTGAGGCCAACATTTCTTGTAGTAAAGCTTGAATTTTGTTTCCTGTTCTAAGTTTTGAAAATGTAATTTTCAATGTGCATAACAGAATATTGTTGTCTGCATGCGCACATGGCACTCTCAGATTTGCTGTGTTTGCATGTGCATGGATTATAAGAAAGCTGACTTTACAGTACTAGTATAGTAGTGTTCTGCTTATATAATATGCTTATACAAAGATAAATGATCCCTTATGTTTTTTTTGTTCACAACACGCAGGACCGACCTCTTTCAGTTTGGTATTTCTGTTACTGATAAGTTGTACGTTTTTTCTTTTCACACAAAAGTTTTTACACTGCAGAGATCCTTATGGAAAGATGCATCATGGTTTCTTCTCTCAGTTAAAATCAGTGATGAGAAATCTAAAAGGGAAAAAAAAAAGCTTGCACACAAAGCACGGACTTGTGATGTAACTTTTGTCTTTTTTGTTATGGTTTTTGTCTTTCAAAGGCTTAATTGCGCCGGCATAAAACTAAATTTTCTTGGCTCCTGATGCTCATGACGCATTTCTTAACCCTGATGACCATGATCATGCAGATGATTCTGGCCAAAGGCTCTGTCTTCATGGGAGACATATTCTTGTTTTTCATGAATTAAATATTGATGACTATTTTCTTGTTCACACTCTTGTCTCTTCAGATGAGGGCTACTACCAAAGTGGAAGGTTTCAGTTTGAAATAGATGTCCCTGAAGCCTACAACATGGTGGTAAGTAGTTCCGTTATGTATGAAGGGTTGGCCCTAAAATTCAGTTCACGTGTCTACTTTAATGTGTACATTTGTGTGACTTTTCCCCATGCCATTGCAATTTCTATGAGACAGTAATAATGCTATTAGTCGGATTAAAGTGATTCACGATGAGGGAACAGGTGAAACTTTACCCATTCCTTTTAGACATGAGGCTGCTGTACTTGAATTTTAACCTCTTAGATGATATTTATGTAATGACAAGCCAGAGACAGGTTTCCAGTCAGTAGCTCCTGCTTTAAAGATTTAATGAGGGTTGGGCTGCTCATTCTATTAGTGTGACCCTGAAGAGGCTTGTTTGTTTCCACTTAAAAAAATGCCTCAGAGCTGGTGTGGAAGTTTTTTAATTATAAAAGGTGCTATTTGGGGAATTTGCTGCACCTTAGACTCTTAAGCCAGTCAACCTGTAAACACCATTATGGTAGCAAAAAGCCTGTCAGTATGATTACTCTCTCTGTTGGTAGTAACTCAGTGGCTAATTGTCTGAACATTCTCCGCTTGCCGGGAATTATTAAGTTATATGTTCTTGAATTTACCATCCATTTGCAACATGGATGCTAACATGAGCCTTGGCAGATGTGATGAATGCCTGCTGGATTTTACTAAGTCCGATCACACTGAGGATCCTACGCAAAAGCAGCTTGTGCAAACTGTTGAAATGCTTTTGTTGCTAGCCATAATTAACATTAGTGAGAGTTGTGACACAGTTGGGGTCTGAGAGGAAAAGTACATCCTTTACCTGGAGCTGCTTCCATCTTTCTTTATTGTGTCAGTCCATTTTCTGAGATCTTGTTGGTACATAGTTGGATGCAGTGAACAGATTAGTACCACTGGAAACCGTGGGGGTAATATTCAGCTCAGTGTAGTTCCTTTCACTGTGACCAGAGAAAGGAAGAAATAAGGTCTTTTCATGTACTTAAAGCTGGGGTAGGTAATCTTTCTCAGAGACTTTTTTTTTTTTTTACTCTGGCTGAAGTGGCTTCTTGTCCTGATAGTAGTCTGTACATTTTGTAATCATGAACAATAAGAAATATATTTAGACCCCTCAGTTTACTGTAAATCTGTAAAAACCCTGACCAATCCAAACATTCGGACCCAAATGGAGTTGTTCATTTCTTATATTTCGTAGCTTCTCCTCCCGGCTCCCCTCTTCCCCCTCCCGCAGTGCATACCTGATAGCCACACCCTGCATAAAAATTGCATGTTAGCATGAAAATACAAAGTAGTGAAGAAGAAACTCTGAAGGCAAACATGGCGGAGAAAATGCAGGAAGGATTTCCCCGAGCCGGCTCGGTTTATTTGCGTCCTCCCGCTAAATAGCCGAGAAAGAGAAAATAGTTGGTGAAAAAAGCTGTGAACTAGAAAAACACTTGAAGAGCGCAAACCTCTGCCAAGGCCTTTAAAAAATTCCTGGATCCAAATTTTGATCAGGATCACCACCAAAATTAAATCAGTTCTTCCTTTTCACATTTCCAACAACTCCTGAAAATTTCATGAAACTCTATCCATTAGGGCTGCAACGATTACTCAGGTAACTTGAGTAATTTGAGGTTATTCCGTATTAAACAGACACACTTTTAATAGGCGTGTCATCCACAAAGACATGGGCTAGTTCTTAGATACTTTGAACATGTTTACAAGTCAGTCCTTCTTTCTACGGAAATTCTTCTTTAAATCTTTTAAAAAGCAGGAATTCGCGATCGGTTGAGAATTTTTTCTCCACACATTGAGCGCGTGCAGAAACACGTTGACTGCACCAAAGTATCACATTTTAAAACACATTTTCCTCATGCATTAAGGAGTAACAACACATGCAACAGCTTCACAAATACAAATTTATCGATTTACTTTGGTTGAGTTTCTAGTATTTGTTTTACAAATTATAATTAAAAAAATATAATCGTTAGAATACTCGATTACTTGTAGAAATAATTGACAGAGTACCCGATTCCAAAAATACTCGATAGTTGCAGCTCTACTATCCATAACTTTTTGAGTTATCTTCAACACAAACAAATCAATTAACGCCGGTAAAACATAACCTATTTGGCAGAGGTAACAACAGCACATCACTACTCGCTGGAAACCATGACTCCGGGGTGCTTTCGTTTCAGATGCTAATGCATGACCGTTGTGCCGCCGTGGTATGCCAACTCTGCATGGCAGACTACACATTTCAGCTGTTTGACACTTTGTTTAGCGTGAAATATCCCCAAACTTTGGAAATAGTTTGCGCCGGTGTCAGTTTGTTCTTTATTGTTTAAACAGAGATGCTGTGACAATACCGCCCCCAGCACTTCCTGTGATGCTTTGCGTCATTTGCTTGGTGTTTACAGTTCTTATACGGTCTGAAAAGCCGTGGTTGGTAAATGCTGTCAAGTTGGCTGGCGCAGCGTTTTATTAGCAAAGCTGTTATGGGCGTTTATACGTGTTGACAATGAAATTTTGTGTCATTGAATTTTTATTGTCGACTTTGTCAGCTTTGTCGACAAATCATTGCAGCCTTACTGAGCTTGCTGTCCTATCAAGAAAACACATTACACAGTCATATATTTTTTCAGCAATTCTCAGCCCACTCCTACACACATGATTTTATACAGCTATAATACTTAATAGTATGACCAGCGACTGCCATATTTTTAAAATATTTTTGCTATAATTAGTCACAGATCACATTCTGCAGCAAGATTGCCCAGGCTTACAAATGAATGGCTCATTACCAGACCTCTGCAGAGCTGGATGACATTCAGAAGAGGGAATTCAGCCAATTCATTCAGGATGCGTCTAAAAGTTGCAAGATGGTAGATTTTGGGGACTGGACTTAGGCACCCCTGTTCTACAGCAACACTGGATGGGTTTTTATTTTACCCCATGCTTCAACTCTACAACAAATTTATGGAAGTTATCTTAGTACTTTTTGTGCAGTCTTGGTAACAGCACGACGGATCCAGTCTGTACATAAACAGACAAACAACAACAATTACCTCTTCTCTTGCGTTGGTTGAGAAAGTATGATAATTATTTAATGTTTTATCTTAGGAACTTTACATAAAACACTTGATTCACAGGAGAACTCAGGCAGAAAGAAACATAGTGACTATCAGATTTCAGAACTATGAAGTGAGATTTTTTTAATAGTTCTTTCACAGTGATTTTAATTTGCCTCAGTATCTTATATAAATTCTCACAGACTCTGATGTGCAGAAAATGTAGGGTGTCTGTAATTGGCCACCTCTCAGATTATGAACCCTGAAGATCTTTTAATATTCACTCTTCATGTGAAGCTTTAATGGATGCAGATCTCAGAAAGGGGCCCGATTTGATTTATTTCTAAACTTATCTAACATAAAGTAGCTTATAATTCATTTTAGATTAATAGAGTTGATCAGAATAACAGAGATGCAGCCCAAAGAACTTCAAAATAATGATATCAAATAAATATATGGGTAATATTTTTGATGATCTTTTGGAATTTACTCTGAATACAGAGGTTTAAGTGAAGCAGAAGAACAGAAAGTTCACATTCTCTACAAACCTTCTATCAGTCCTGTCATCCTCTATCGCTTTTATCAGCCTTCTCACGCAGTCTCTTGAGTTTTTCTTTTATCCGCTAGGTTTCTCAGACTTTCAGCAAAAAATGATGAATGGCATCGTTAGAATCTGTTCTGAGATAACTGGTGTGAAGCAGAGATCTCAAATATCTTTGTAACCAGCAAAATCCTTCTCTGTCCACTGAGCATGTCCCTGCCAGCAGATTGTCTCTGTTGTAATTGTGACAGTTCATACCTGCATACAAAACTGGTAATAAAGTTTTTTTCTTCAAGTCCTCTTTCCATCCTATCAATATTGTTTTGATAGTCTTGAAAAACATCAGTAAAAACAATATAAGGAAGCAAGTATGATTAAATGCATTTGGTTGCCTTTATAGTATGACCTTCCAACCCCTTAAGGCTGGTTTATACTTGCATGCCATCTGGAGTATAGGTTTATACTCAAGCAAAAGGTAAAAGCGTTGTGTTGCAGTTTCATTTCTGTAACTGCAGGTGGCAGTAGGGCTGAAAGTGGCTAGTAAACTCCACAGGGCAGAGTTTTTTGTTTTTTTTTGTTGGTTTTTTTTTTTTTTATGATTTGCCTCAGTTCGGGAAAGTATTTCCTGTTTTAGAACACTAACAGACAATGACATTCATTCAGCGACAAGACCCAAACACCTGGAAACACGTATTCACACTCTGACCATTCACAAGGGAGTACTTCTCCACAGCTGCATTTGTATAGCTGGGATTCATGTTGAGTCCGACGAGGCATGCGACGTGAGTCGAGCTTGTGCGGACCTACTCACAGCCTATGGTGGTTATGATGTAACCAACCTGATATGGAAACCTCGCTAGTATAAACTGCCCCTAATTGCAAGTGCATTGGTGATCATCAGCTTCAATTAAGTTTGTTATCATGAAGACATCAAAACTCTATATTTCCTAAAAGGAAAGCAAATTATCATATTTATTACATAAGTGAATCAGACTGAACTTAAGTCCCATTTATGCTTGGCACAGAAAATAAATACGCAGAGGAACAGACAATTTTGTTGGTCTCCTGCATCAGTTACATGTGTAATTTAATCAGGTTTTAAGGAGCTTAGCTATCTGTAACTTGATGAAGCGGTTTTTAGCCGGTTAACAACGTGACTTAGCTTTAGCCCGCTTACCTCCGTTGGCTGGTTAGCTCCTGTTATCTCGGTTAGCTTTTAGCTACAGAAAGCTCCGAGTTCGCTTGATGTCAATCATCCACCATGACGCTGACGGCTGTCCTCTCAGTTCCACCTCTTTGTCCATATTTGTATTTTCCTGGCAAGACGACGCGCATGTTGCTGCCAACATTGCGACGGTAGGAACCGCCCACCAAACTTCAATTCAGCTCTTCAGAAACCTATGGGTGACGTCACGCAGGCTCTGTCCATCTCTTTATATACAGTCTATGGGCGATACACATGCACATACATCAACGTGGGTCTGGACCAGCTGCTCAACATGGAACAGGGGATCAGCACAGAGAAATGCTGTGTAAGGTCATGTTATACTCTAGATCACAGGTGTCAAACTCCAGTCCTCGAGGGCCGGTATCCTTTAGGTTTTTGTTGTCTCCATGCTCTAACACACCTGACCAAAACTTAAAAACAGGTTGACAAGAAGCTGCTGGATGCATTTGATTCGGATCAGCTGCGTTGGTAGAGGGAAACAACAAAAACCTGCCGGATACTGGCCCTCGAGGACTGGAGTTTGACACCCCTGCTCTAGATGAAATTACACCTCTTGTTCCTCACACAGCAATGTTTTTTAGTTCCTTTAGTCCAAATATGATCAATATCTGCTTATTGCACCGTTAAATACTGATGCACACACATATCATAGCTTTCCCTCCATTCTTTAAGCACCATTACGTCTGATGTTGTTCATTCTTAAATATGTCATTCATTCATTAATTATCCTAACCGTTTAGTCCGATGAAGGGTCGTGGGGAAGCTGGAGCCTATCCCAGCAGTCTTTGGGGGAAAGGCAGGTACACCATGGACAGCTCGCTAGTCCATCATAGTCATTTATGTCATATAAAATACATTTCAGAGTGTGTTGAGAGTCTATTCTGCCTGTCAGTTTATTTCTCAGCATCACATTATTCAGAGTAAGTGCTGACCTTCCTTGCAGGCAACAAAAGAAAGATAAACTGGGCAAGTTAAAGACGTGACACACTTTCAAAAATGCTCAGCATTTCATTTTTGAAAAAATAACCAATTGTGTTAATACGTTTTGGGGGTCTCGGTTGATATTCTGAAGGTCTATTTCCATTTATAATGTTGAGTTCATGCTGCAGGGGAGTGCTGAGGTTCTAATTTAGGTTTTCAGCTTTGGATATTTTCAGATTTTTCTTACATCTCTGTCAGCTTTTCTTTCTGTGATACTTAAACAGCTCTGCCACAAACTCTGTTTGGTTAATCGTTCACAAGTTTTTAGTTTTTAACACAATGACTAAGGCACAGTCCTTTGTTGTAGTTAAACACATCAGCTAGACAGAAAAATCTGATTGACAGGAACAAGGATGTAGAAGAGCTTTGTAGCTGTCAGGAATGTCAGCAACAGTTATTTCTCTTGTGGTAATGTCAGCATTCCTGCTGGCATTTAAACATTTCTGAGATGTGTTTGTTCAAAAACACAAACGATAATAAAAACATCATCAGGTTGCTTTGTCCTTTGACTTCAAATAATGTCAAGAAGCACTGGAAAGAAGTCATTGACACCTGTCCATCACAAAGGTTGAGTGTGGATTGTGCTTTTCTTTGTCCAGAACTGGAGCTGAAACTACACGGAAAGAAGATTTTCCTCTTTCCATCTTGATACATTTTAGGTGAGAATGTTATATGATGTAGAAATATAATATAGAACATGTTCAGCTCATCACTGAGCATGACTAATGGAGGTCTGGACAGAGCAAATGATTAGCTGAACATGATCTTCAATGGGTTCAGTTCAGAACAAGGTTCAGCATTACCCTGGCACCAGTTAAACAGACCACACAACCTCCATGAGCCCACAGCTTTCCTGTCTCTCCTGCTTAACTCTATGGCTTAGTCATGGACCTTAACAGCCTTGTGTCCCTCCACATCAGAACATACAGAGACCTCTTCTGCCTCCCTTTCTAGACTGTCTATCTCCTGAAGAACAAACTAATGAAACCAATCCTGGGCCCCAAGGTTCTGAAAACTGGCTCAGAATAAGGGCCTGACTGATTTCTCAGCCAATTGATTAAATTGGCCAATTATAGCCCTTTTAGAAAATGATTACTTATTATTACTCTGAACAACTATGTTGGATTCCTAAGCATTTTTTCATTTCCAACTAGAATCAGAAAATAATTCATGTGCTGCTGAAAACATCCTGCCTTATTCCAGTACCTAAGAAATATAAAAACTTTACATAAAAACAAAGCATTACAGTTGAAGACCTTTCAGGACCCATTACAGGTTTTCTTTATCTAGGTTTTTAGGTTGTGGTCTTGGGGTTGAAGATGTAATCTACTTGCTTCATAGACCCACTCTCATCTGGATAAATCAGGCAGCACTTTGAGGGTGTTTTTATATCTCAAGTATGTTTAATGCAGTTTAGCTGCTCTGTTAACTGAGAAACTGAATACATTTTAGGTGGATGCCTCCACAATCATCTAGAGTAATAACTACCTAACAAATACCACCACTGGAGCACCACATGGGACTGTACTCTCACCATTTCTCCTCACACTGTACACTTCAGACTTCAGGCACAACTCTGAGTCCTGTCATCTTTAGATATACTCTGATTACTCTGCAGTTGTATCATACATGGACATGGAGTAATGAGAACGGGTGAGTCAGTTTGTGATGTGGAAAT
This sequence comes from Telmatherina bonti, assembly GCF_933228915.1. Taxonomy (NCBI): domain Eukaryota; kingdom Metazoa; phylum Chordata; class Actinopteri; order Atheriniformes; family Telmatherinidae; genus Telmatherina; species Telmatherina bonti. The sequence continues at coordinate 28,994,418 of NC_136613.1, read as the reverse complement.
AAAATAAAAATAAACAGTAGTGAATTCCAGGAGGAGCAGGAGTAAACAAAGCACTGTCTACATCCTGGGAGAAGAGGTGGAGGAAGACAAGTACTCCGGAGTTCGGCAAGACAACAGAGTAGACTGGAAATGCAAAATGCAGGCATTTACAAGCAAAGAAAAAGTAGACTCTGCATCTTAAATACAAATAAGATCATTTGTTGTCTGCACCATAATGCCATCTGTTTGGGTTGCATTGGAGCCTAAAATAACCAGGATTTTCTGGAAACCCCCCCCTTTGCGCCCCTCACTCTACAATATTTGGTCACATCACTAAGTGCCCTATTGTTTTTCACATCAGGTAACTCAACCCAGGCTTTTGGCTTCTTAATAAATGACAATGTCAGTGACTTTATCTCCAGTTCAAGTCTGCAGCAATGATATATTGTTGTCCTAAATCTTTACTTTGTAGATATTAAATGGATTTCATTTTATCTCCTGTACTAAAAGAAATGTAAACATCTAAGGTAAACATGTTTGTCATGTGAAGAGAAGCCGCTGTGCCATCATCATAATAGACACTGCACTGATCAATACATAAAACCATTAGTACATGACTGCTATTGGGTTTGATTTGACATGGTTGTGGATTTCAGTCCATAATTGTCACAGTAAACATAAAAGTGCATATTTTACAAGATGTATAAGCTGCAACGTATACAATATGTAATTGGGAGTGTGTATTGTCCAGTTGAGCAGTCTCCTGTCTTTCCTACTTTTGCAGCATGAGCATAAATCACAATGGAAGCACTTCTGTTTCTGTGGTTGAGCACCTGACACTCTTTTGCGGGAAGCTTATGCAGTTTCTTGAAGCCACAGCTTTGTGTCTTTCTGCTGAGCTTTCTGTTGCAAAAAACCTCCTCTGCAGTTCCTGTGCAAGGTGAACAAAGAACAGTTGCATTTACCCTGTGGACCCTGAACACACCATGTACCACGCTGCGTTCATTGCTGCTCGATTAAGCATGCTGTAAAACAAGACATGGCCAACTCCATGTTCCTTCACCCACTGTGTAGGCATGCACTTTCCGTTCTATTAAGTCAGTGCTACATCCCAGGTGGTTGTAGTCAGTGACTTTTGGGCTTCTTTTCATGTCCTCCAACTCCACTTTGAGGTACATGGCGCTGAAAAGACAGACAGATTTCTCTGTTTTGGGTGCATATGCCATAAGTAAAGCCCTGCCAGCTGTGAACACTTGCATGGAAAATTCCCTGTGTCATGAAGCAGCTTTGACCATAGGTTACATCCAAACTTTACATGCCTGAAGTAGCCTGTCCTTCCTTACAATCTATTTGATGTGCGAATTGCAAAAGGTGTGACTTTCAAATGTGGTTTGTCCTTTTTGGTCTTAATATATTCAAACATATTGAATACATTAATATATTCAAACATATTGATTTGACTATTCAAACTTGATAAGCAGTGTTTTGTAATGATATGCACATATTGTGATTGGCTTTCCCACTCCTTTTCCAACCAACAGTCGATCCTTTTCTTTATTTCCTTTCTGCCCTCTTTGTGTAGTGCCATAAAGTGAAACGTATAGACCAGGGAGTATATATTGTTTATCAAGTTGGGACATAAATCTAATTGAATGTTAGGTTGTTAAGGTAAATACAGTCTTTTATTTTCATCCCCCTGTCTGACCTGAAATTTAGGGTTGGGAAAAATGGTCATATATTTGTGGGGGGAAAACAATTGTAGGTGTAATCATCATCTGGATGAATCACTGACAGCATCCAGAAGCTCTCTCCTGCTTGTTTCACGAGCCGTGCATCTCTGTCAGCACCGCTGTCTCTTCAACCACATGTAAGCTGCCGTCATGCCCAATCGCAAGACTTGATGGGGGGAAAAAAAGAACTCACTGGAGTTTTTTTTCTCAACCGGAAGTATTTGTTTGACTTTACCGATCAGTGGAAGGCAACTGTCTATCAGCTGATCAACTGCTGTGTGAAATCATTTCAGTATCAGACATGTGGCAACGCTGACAATTTTATTTCATTATGAATATAATTTTTTGCAGTACACTCAGTGAAAAAAATTTGGGGGGTCAGGTGGTTCTTCTAGTAGAGCATTTCCACTAGAAGACATAGGCCACATTTACAGAAGAGTTTCCTTTTAATTCAGAATAAAAATGAAATCCTTTTAAAAAAAAAAACTTAAAAATGACCTTGTAAACGCCTTATTCTGAATTAAAGTGACTATTTTGAACACTTAAAAGGCAGTTAAAGATGTTTTCCATATAAACCTCAATTTGGAATCACAGTTTCAGTCAGAGGCTTCTTCAAGTCCACTGCAAGGCGGAAAGATACAGGATGTCCTTCCCATCAGCAGCCGCCACCCTTAACAACAATGATTTAACTGTCTGTTATCATTTTTTTTTTCACCCGGAGAGGGAAAAAAAACTTCCAGCAACAACCTTATTTTCCTTTGGAATAAACACAGCATTTTTCATATCATATTATTTTTATTCATCGTTTTTATAAATCCTACACTGCTCCTGGCTAGCTGCATGTTTTACTTTGGAGAAAATGCCTGTGGATTATATCAGTGAAGCCTGAAACAAATATTTTGTTTGAAACATGAATTATGATCAACATTGCATTACTAACCTGAGGAATAGCTGCTGTTCTCATTGATCACAGGATGCATCTCTACAGATTGACATTGTAATTACCCTCAGACGTGCCAATTGTTTTTGTTTTGTTTGTTTGTTTTCTCTCTTTTTTTCCAGTATGTTTCTGGTGATCAGCGCCTGCATCCCTGGTGAAGGAAACAATGCCATGTTCACACACAGTCTCATTAACCGTCCCTAATTATCTCTGACTACACCTGAGCAGCTAGCAGCTCCAATAATGCACACACACAGTTTTCTTTCCCTTGTTTTCCCTGAAGTCATTAACATTCATAAGGGGGAAGCGGGGGAGTTATTAAGAGGAATCCTAAATATATTGCAGTCAAGCATCCAGTGCTTTTCTGGATTCTGCAGCACTAGGGAAACTTGGACATACACTCATTTTAAATGAGGAGTTTCCATTTTTATTCTTTTTCGGGATAGTTTAACAACTCACACAAACCGTTTTCAGCGACGGTTCCAGGGTTTGAAGATTTCCACTAAAGTGCTGTATGTTAATGCCGTCTTCTGTCAGGCCATTACATATTGGATTTAAGCCTTTTGCCCTGAAGTGTGGATTGAATCCCACACTTTACTCTCCCCCTGTTGGATGTAACTGCTGTGTTTGTACTTCATCAGCCCTCGTTCATGTTACTCAGAGATCTCAATTTGCAAACTATATAATCACCAGTTGTGATGTGAGCAAGTGTGTGCTTTACAGCAGTCATCATCATTATTTTTCTTTCTATATCTGGCGAAATCATAAAACTCCCAAAAGTTATTCGAACTTGCAGGGTGTTCAGAAAGCCTGAAACTAAACTGGGTTCAAGAAAAAACAACTGGTCATAGAAGGATGGACGACAGGTGTAAAAAAAAACTTGCTGCATATCTGAAAATTACTCTAAGAAGAAAACGCCATGTATTCACTCTTACAATGGAAGTGTTGAGATGTTATCAAATATTTTACTATGATTATATCAGTAATTTAAAACAGCTGATCTCTTAATAATTAATGAATAATACATGTTGTGGTTTAGTTTCTTTCCATTGCCTAAACTTCCCAACAGTACCGCTGTTCTTCTCACTGTTTGTCTCTCGGGTGAAAACTGCTGCCCGTAGTACAGTTTTCATACTGACAAAAGCACCCCAGCAGTGAAAAGCACCCTGCAGATGGTGTGTTTACATTATTACCCTTAATAACTTACTAAAAGCCTGAACTGTCTTATAGGAAAAAATGACATATCATAGAAAGTGGGATTTTATTCAAGATTATTCTGATAAAAGCACCTACTAAAATAACGGTTATATTTTTATTCTATTAGAAACAACCTTTTATATCTACTTGCTTTGAGTACACATACATGACAGCTGGCATATTTGTGCTACGGTGTCTCTAAATGGACAAACAACTCTGTGAACTGAGAATCCTTTGAGTTTTAAAACTACAATTGCAGCTTTGTTTGATGGGAACTTCCCTGTTCGGGAAAATGAATGCCTTCAGAGGCACATAGAAGACGACAGTACACATTTGCAGTGATGAAGTAGTTACCTGTAGTGCAGGTGTTGCTACACCTAAGGCTACAGAATCCACTCACATAAAATTGTGTTAATGACCGGGAGAATTTTGGACTCTAATTGCCACCGTATACTCACAGCCATACTTGGCATTTGAAGTCATTGTTATGCCCATTTTATACCTCTAGATGTCTGTAATTCTTATGCATGGTACCCTTTTGAAGCGGTTTCCTCTTTTGGTTGATTTTAAAAGAATAAGTTTATTGATTGAGTCATCAGTCATAGCCTCTGATATCAAACATTTTTTGTCACTAGGTTACAAGTCAGGCCTTACTTTTGCAAACAAACTCATTTTTTGGAAACAAGAAAACAATCTGCTGGATAATACTTCAGTATGTGTGTATATATATATATATATATATATATATATATATATATATTTAGTTTACTTCATGTGGTGTGTAAGGTGATTATACATTGTTTTAACCTTGCAAATTAACCAGAAACATGAAAATAAAACGTGCAAGGAACAGGCCCTTTAACTTCATCTTAAAACACAAATTGTAACATCTGTAAATAAAATGGGAACAATTGCCAATCATTCCTAATTCCTTTCCTTGATTGGCAATCTTTATTTTTTCCATTCTTGTCCAGAACAGAAAAATAGACTTGTTTTTGGCTGAAAATATTCCTCTGTGGGAAGTTCACAGGCAAGTAGCTGCTGTGAAGTCTGGTTTTAAGAGACGTTTACAGCTTCTCATAACTTCCAGTGACAGCAGACAGGGGGATGACGCAGGTCTGCTCAGTGTACATTTGGCTCATTTGTTCATTTCTCTCTGTATGTATTCAGCTAAGAGGCTATTTAAACTTTGCAAACAAAGAGTTTCTAACTGAGTGGTTAGTTGTTCTGACTAAGGGAAAAGGAATTACAATGAGGAAATGGATGAGAATAGCAGAGATGAGAAGCTACTGAAATGAAAGTTTTGAAGCTCCGTATTGACTGCCAGCAGTAACCATGCTTGATCAGTAGTATAAAGTGACAACATGATACTTCAAACCTGATTCAACAATATGCAGATCAATCGAATCCGGTTATGGAATTCTATGCAAACATTTTTGTTTTTATTATTCATTTATTATTTTTTATGCACACTTTGTTGCATTTGATTATTTATTTATTTCATTTTTATTTTCTTTTGGAATTATGAAATACTTATATTTCATTAATATCTTATTTAATATGAATTAAGACTTCAGTTCAGATAACCTGGAATAAAATAAGTTGTTTGGCTATTCAGTAAGGCGTCTAATACATTCTTTCATTTTTTGCTTTGCCTTTGTTCATTTCCAGCCTCCTAAAGTCAGATGTCTGACCAGAATATGGCATCCAAATATCACAGAGAATGGAGAGATCTGTTTGAGGTACTTTCATCTACTTGTTCCATGACTTGTCCTGTATTTTTTACTGTCTTTTTGTGTCTTAGTGTGTAATGTTGTTAATCCTGCGAAATGTGTAATGTTGTTAATCCTGCTAAGAAACTATCAGAACTCTGTAACTGCTCTGCTTATTGTAGCTGACTGTGAGCTAATGGTCCTTGACAAGATGTCTTGAAGTTCAGGAGGAGAAAAATAATTTTTAAAAAAAAAAGAAGAGGACTATCCTGCATAAACAACTAACCACATTTCCCTTTTTTCTGCAGTTTATTGCGGGAACATTCTATTGATGGCACAGGGTGGGCTCCAACCAGAACGTTAAAGGTAATTCAGTTACATTTACTTGGTAAAAAGGGCTTTTATGTTCATAGATATAATTCCCCTGAAGAGCCTCACACATACAGATAGTCCCCCTACAGGCTTGCAAAGCAAAGCAAGGGATCTATTCTGTTCAGACCACGATCTGTGCCTCACTGTTAGACTGCTACTTATCTGCAGGAACAGAAAGATTTGAGGCCAGATGATGCTGAGAGCCCAATCTGGCCACATTTGTTATAAAACTCTGAAGAGTTGATGGCTATTGTAATGACTCCCCATGAAATGAAGTTTCCTTCAACTCCAGACACTTCTTAAGTCTCTTAAACAGACAAGATGAAGGCCAACAAAACATGACAGGGGGTGTTTGAAAACATTTAATATCCAAATGTTACAATAAGTATCTTTTGAATATCTGTATAAGGTAAACCTACATGAAATGTTTTTTATACTTGTATGTAAAAGTATGCATTGACTCTTATGGAGCTCCGCCATTGGTGTTAACGCTGACTGTGCTTCTTAGTAGAGACCCAACACTACATTTGCAACACTACAGCTCTCTTGTAGTTATATGTAATAAAAAAACATTTCGTTTTATAAACTTGTATAATTAAAAATACATATCTTTCAATGCTTATTCAGTTGTGTGCACTTGTTGCTTTGAATGTTTGACTTTGTCCTTGATTCTAATGGGACACAGCAAAAAAAAGCAGCTTCGCAGACAAAAAGAGGACATGTATTTCCAGGGGTCAGCTGTCGTCATGGCTACACATAGAAGTTTAAGCAACATATTTTCTGATTGGGTACTTGTCATTGAATTTGTATGACTACATTTAGGAAACTTTTAACTAAGCAGATAAATAAAAAATGTGGTAAAATCTGTCCTTGGGTCAGTCGGGTCCATAGTTACCACACAACTAACAACATTTTACACATTTATTGAAGCGATCAGAAATGGGTAAACATCTGGAAAAGGCATCTGGATGGCAGATGTTTTTAGCGGTTTTCTGGTTTCTGAGATTTACCAGTGAGCGCTCAGGTTGAGGATCTGTTGTTAAAAACTGGTGACAGGATTTCCAGGATGGATGCCAGCTACATAAGTATGAGGTGTATTTGTCTCAAGTGAGCGTAAAGGTTGTTAAATCTTATCAGCTAGTTAGTAATGCCAGCATAATCTCAAATACGATACGCTGTGTCATGCCGAACTTCCAAGTCATGAGTTGGCATTTGTTTGCTTTGATTGATTCGGAAATGCAGCGGCTTTGTATGATAATTGTGCCATGCAGTTCCTACAATTTGCAGTTGGCGTGAACACAGAATAAAGGAGACTGCTTAGGAGAAAGTGGTCTCCATATTATATGATACCAGTTCAAATCTGAGTCTGAGGTTGTCCATTATGTGCATTTCAAAGCACCTGTATGTTCGAAGTGCAACTTAAGCGGACTGTGGTTAAAAAAATTAGACAAATATTAACCTTGTTATCATAAGGCATTTTTGATCAGTTTCCTGTTGAAATTATCATATTCAAAACAATGATTTATTATAAATCTTTGTCCGGTTATACAAAGAGGAACTTTATATATTTCACTGATTAGAAAAATATCTCAGCACACTATCAGTCAGCCTTTACAGTCTACCAGTCACAGTCCAAGGGATGTTGGGATAATGTCCAAATTCATCACAGAAAAACAAATTACGTTCCAGAAAGATGTAAACCCAAAGCTTGAATACTGTACCAAGACTGCACACTCCTTTGTCTTTTTTTTAAAGTGTCTTTATCGTGCACATTTCAGTCTAATTTATTTTAATATGCAAGTCCAGAAGGGCAAGAAACAATCAAGCACTTTTCACAAACCCCTTCATAAATTTTGTATTGATCCTCTCAGATCAGCCTCTGAAAGAAACAAGCAAACAAAGAAAGCTGCGTCTGATTGGTCAGCTGCTCGGAGTACGTATACTGAGCAGTGAAGGTGGGCGTGGCTTTCTTCTGGTGAACGTTCACAACCTAGAGAAGATGACCAATCACAGAGTCCCCTCCACCTGGACGTTACTAAAATTCTAAAGTAGAAAAAACCCTCTTAATCGTTTCCATCACCATGGAAACCAAACAGAGTGCTAGAAATATTCAAACATGCGTTTAGATGATTAAAAAATTGCACCACTCTCATGTCTGATGAGTATCCAACACTATAACACAGTAGAAAGCTCAGAAAATTGGAAATAGCATGATAGCTCCTTTAAACAACGGTACCTTCACGACTCATTTCGAACTAACGCAGTCAGAGGAGACACAGTCATACTTTTTTTTTTTGACTGTACTATAACTTTTTTCCACTAAACAGCAGAGGTAAGACAGACCTTTATGCTTTGTAAAGTGTTTTTGGTTTTTTTTTTGCCACTCTTAAGCTGCAAGTTCCCTGAGATCCCATTGCACAGTAATGAAATAGACAATTTGTTTCGTAATAGACAGTCTCTCCTTTCACATGGTGCCATGTTTGTTCAAGTGGAAAAACTGTCAGAAGCTCTTCAGTGAATGTGGGGTTTTTATGTTTTTATCACATGGCCATGTAATTGCCTGAGGTTTCAATTGTGTTTCCTTTGTATGTCTGCGGTAGTCGAGTATTTTTGCTGAGTTTTTCTTCACCATTTTGGTGTGCAGCATGTCAGGCTTGGTGTTTCCTAGCATGTGCAAAAACCATTGGTGCTACACACATCTCAGTCATCCCCATGTGGAGGTGGCACCCTTGAAGATTGATTTTCTGTTTCCAAAAGGGGTCTTAAATACATAATTATGATATGAAACTTGCAAGTCAATACAGCTGTCATGTAGGTAGTTGGTTACAGCATGATGTTTAACATAGCAGCTGCATGAAGCTGAGGTCTGAGGGGAATCTGCAGATTTACTCACATTCAGCTTGCCTGTTTTCTTTGTGCTAGTCTTTGCTGTGTGTTCTCGCTTTAATTTAAAAAGTGTGTTTTGTTTACTTAAAGGTAGGTGTGGATATGATCTTACGCATGAGCGTGGCGAAGCTCAGGGTCATGTGCGTCATCAAGTGTCGCTGTGTGTGCACAAAAATATGTGAGAAAAACAAAGTGCAAAAGCTGCAAATCACAAAGGACTGTTGAGTGGGTGATGCTGTCACTGGTCACCACTCTTATCTGCTCCACTCCAACCCACAGATGAAATACCTTTACAGTTAACGCTTTTATTAGAGACCTGTATTCTCTAGCAGAAATGTTGTGATTATGCAATTTTACCTTGACTTATTCTATGTTTGTTTAACTCTTTGACTGTCTTTAAATGGGCAACATCACCATTGGGGTTAGAAAATGTGGAAGTGCATTCTTTGGATTTTAGGAGTGTCTTTCGTTTTTTATTATTATTATTATTATTATTATTATTACTTAGAAAGTACCCAGAAATTGTACTTGGGAAGATATTTAAAATGCAGATTAATATTTATAAAACATGTTATGGACAGTAGCTGATAGTACAGAGAGGAATTTAAGGAGGAATTTAAGTGATGATGGGCTTCCAGGGAGATCTTGTCACACAGTCAGGCTGTGCTCACACTGCAGGTCTCAAAGGTCAATTCAGCATTTTTTCTGAAATTTAATTTGGTCTTTTTTGAGGTTGCTTACATTATTATTTTAATGCAACCATCATCAGACTCCACTATTAACAGTCCATGAGGTGAACTGCATCTACAGGTAAAGGTGAGACGTCACACTCAGTGTGCTGTTATTACAGAGTTTACATTTATTTTGCCACATCCCGTCTCTTCTGCCACAGAACTGTGACGTCTGTCTCACTTCAGTGGCATAAAAGTTGTATGAAATGCAACGTGACCAGCAAAAGCAACCATATTAGAGACGCCCTCCCGTTGTCGTTTTACACCTGTCCTGCAGCAGTTCCACTGGCTTTCCATCAAATACCGTAACATTTACAAAATCTTCTCACCTTCAAGGCCATCAACAACTTCAACCGTCTGCATCACACTTAGCTCCATCACACTGACGTATCCAGGCGTTGCCTCAGAGCCTCCCTTCTACATCTCCTTCCCACCTGCTTGCTTATCCACCATGGAGTCTGGAGCCCTCCGCTACTTGGAATTCTCTGCCAGTGGACATAAAACCTTCAGATTATCTCGCCTCATTCAAATCCCACGTCGAAACTTTTAGACAGACCTATTCCCTTTAGTTCTGGGACTATAACCACCTCAATGTTGCAGCCACATTGCTGCTTTTACGATACAGTATTTTATGTCGTGTTGTTTTTACGTGTTCTTTTATCTTGTCTTTTGCACAGCGACGCTAATTGTCCTGAAGGGCACTTTCAAATAAAATATATTATTATTAATTTAACTTTTTTTTTTTTTGATAGGGTGAATACCTATAGTTGTTTTTCATTTCTTTCCCCATTTTGGTTTTATTTTTTGAAAACATAATAGTTCATTACATATTACTCTTTGTAATTATAGATATTAATGCAGGTTGTATTTATATATGTCTGTTTGATTCCCTCTCATCTGGTCTCAGTGACTTCCTTTTAATTTTATTTGGCAAATCACCTGAGACCAATATATCTACCCAAGTCTGTATGTTTTAAGTCACCATGCTATCATAACAGCTTTCTTTAAGCTTTAGTAGTGGAGCAGAGTGAAGGGGGAAACCATTGGACATGTTCCTCCATTTGCTTTTCATCAGCTATGACTCAGACGTGCAGGGTGGTGGTGGGGGGGGTGCTGCACAAATAAATATCCAGGTCACTGCGCTCAGCTTGACTAGTCCTCTCCATGGAACTGATTGGCTTATTGTTCGTGCTCCGGCAGCTGTAATGAATATTTTTCCGTCCAGGAATCTGCTGTTTAATGCCACAGCGGCAGGTGAACTGGCCAAGTCAGTTTGATGTTGGATCCACAGGACTCTACCAAAGCAAAGCTTTCCCCATGTTTCTTTTTTAATCTTATCATTATTACTCTTTTTGTATTTACTTCTTTACCTTTAGCTTCAGCTTGGCATAAAAAGTATGCGATAACTTAAACTATATGTATATTCAACATTTTTTTTTGTCATCTTTAAGGAGTAAAAACCCACCGACAAACAAATAAACAATTAAGAATTTAATTTAGCTGAGAAATAATGAAAAATAGGTATCTTTTGGAATGAGTACACTTTTCAATGGAATTTTAGCATGTGTGATAGTCACACAGGGGACTTTTATTATGATTGTTTTTTAATTAGTTTTCTGTTGTGCAACTTTAGTTTTTTATCTCTCATTACACAAAACTGACCTTTAAAATGCCACAGTTACAGCGTTTCAACACATTCAGATTTCATAGCATCATCTAATTATGTAAATTAAATGTGTGCATGTGGAGTATATGAAAGATAACTAAATGAAGCCTTGGAAGTATTATTTTGCAATTGTCAATCATCTGTGTAGCTGCACACTGGACCAAAGTATTTTCAGCCTTTCATGATGTCCCATTTTACATTCCTATTGTGTCACTTTGTTTTAAAAATGAACCGTTCCTCTCTGTAGAAACTGGATGACAATAAAGCCAAAAGCTGCAGCAACAGAACGTACTCATGAAGCTGTATTTATAAAAGGATTATTTACCACTACGATAGAGAAAGTACTCTACATTGTTAATCAAAATCATTAAAATGGTACAGAAAATGTATGAAAGGTAGGTTATACCTGTTCTATAGAGTATAATAATATTGTAATGACATATATGATTAAAAGTAAGGCCATTTTTTGTCCTACATCAAAATATATGTGAGGAATGGAGCTGCAGTTTATATTTATGTCAAATATAGTGCTTTACGTTCAGTCTGCAAAGATACCTTTAGTGTGTAAATATATTGATGTTGTTAGTTTTACTGTTAATACACAAAAGAAAAGATCCGCAAGAATATTGCTATATACTTAATAGATATTTGACTCTTAATGGGTGGAAATGAGCTGCTTAGTAAAGGTCTAAGCAGAAAGATGATTTTTTTTTTTTTTTATTGCTTTGCTGTTTTGGTATGTTTAACCCTTTGATGCATTGACTCCACAGTAGACAAATTTTAAAGGCTGTTTTTGAATATGTATTTATAAGTGAGGATGGAATATTTGCAATTTCTTGCAAAACTATATCCACTTCAGTGAACAAAAGGAGAGTCACCCAACACACTGCCACTCACTGAGGAAAAAACAAATAAATAATCTCTTATAAACATGTGCATGCAATTACCAACGATGTGATTAACAGATACCTGTCACTTTTTTTTTATTTTTTATTTTTTAGAATATTTGTAATATATAAATATGACAATATATTATTTCATAAGCATTTCTATAGATAGATAAATACACTAAATAGAAAGTCAAATAATATTGAAGACAAAGAAAAGTGTCTCTGTACACGTCTGTAGACGTAAAATATTGCATGTAAACTAATATCACATTGGTTTTTTATTAATTCGTGCATCAGAGGGTTAGGGAGTCAAAACCACATCTATAAAAGAAATAAGCAGTTATGGAAAGGAAAATGACCTTTTTAAAACCTTGTACTTTAATGGGAACCTCCTGCATGTGTCAGACAGTTTTGAGCTCTCTTCTCGGTGTAAAGTATTTATTTTAAGCCTAGATTTTAATCCCATTTCAATGCAGTTAAAATCTGGGCTTTGGCTAATCCATTCCACCTCAGTTCTTCTCTCTGACTTACGACAGATTGGATTGGCAAGTAAACAAAGTAAGATGATCCTGTCAAAGGGTTCAGTTACAGTTCAACCTTTGGACAGATGGTCTCACATCTTATGACATAAGGTCAGCTAGTGTCACTAGTTTAATCAGTGAGTCAGAGCCCTTTTGTCCCCCAGACAATACAATATCCACAACTGTTCTTCACATCTGGCTTGAAGTTATTCTCTTAATACGATGTTTAGGAATGAATCAATTCATTACAGATTTTCAGGTCACAGAACCTTCTGTTTCAGTCAGAGGAAACCTAAAGTTTAGTCGTATTTAATAAAAAACAAAACAATGATGACAAATATTTTTTTAACCAATAAAGTGGTTATTAGAAAACACAAATCATGGCACCACAACAAACTCCTGGTTAGTGTGTTTGATGCATACCATCAAAAAGTACCAGAACTCATCAACTCGACAAAGCGGGCATTAAACAGTGGTAACAGGGAGGCTGAAGGGGATCTTAAAGCTCTACAGCAGACTGCTCTGTCTTTTCAAACAACCACTTTCAGCTGCATAACTGGGTTTAAGGAGGAAAAAAGAGATTGCTTCAATGGCCAGAAATAAAAAAGAGAAGTACCAAGCAAAGAAAAATGGACCAAACATCTCTAATTTTTTTTCTTTTCATCCATTGACATCTATACTGCATGTATAGAAAACACTCCTCACATCCTGAGAAGACCATCCCCTCAGTGAAGCATGGTGGTTGCTACATCATGCATTAAAACAGGTTAGAACTGAAGGAATGACCAGATGTGTGTGTTAAACACTGTACTATGCGCTCACATTTATTACTATTTTGCCTTATTTTTGTTTGTTTGACAAAGTTGACAGATATTTTGCAACGATGCAATGGGGAGTGGGGATGCTGAAAAACGAATGCTTGTAAAGGACTGTGTTATTTGTCATTGGTACCCAGCTGTTCTGGTCATGTCCTTAAACGAGTGATTGATTTAACGGAGATAAAGTTGATTTAACAGGAAGGAGAAAGTTTTTTTCTTTTTTTGTTCCTTTGTACAAACAAAATGTTAATATATTCCAGCTAATTTATGGCATACTGCATAAATGTTTTCATAGTTCTCTGACTTTTATATCTTTTACTGTCTTTGTCTCTTTAGGATGTCGTTTGGGGATTAAACTCCTTGTTTACAGTAAGTTTAACTTTCTTAGAAGTTTTCTCGTACACAAGTAAATAACACTAGTGTCAACACTTTACCTTGACTTCAACCATCAATACCCAACCCCAACCTTACCCCCCCGCTGCCCTCAAAAGGCTTTTGAAAGGGTGTGATAAATTACCTTACATCTATAACATGTGATTAATTCATAGTATTACCTTTAGTTTCTAGGTGTAACAATACATCAATCTACACTGATGCATCGATTTAATGACCAACGATCCAGTTGTTAATGTTGATCAAATAGCATAAAATGTGCTTAAGAAACAACACATGGATTTTTCATTTCCTTTGTTCAGACAACAAAACATCTTGTTAAATTTTAATGAGCAAGGAGCTGAGTTTCAGAGGTGTGGTGTGTAACCATGATGAATTCAGACTACACTGCTTTGGTTTATAATAAAGTTTTGAACAATTTTGTTTGACACTCCAAATAGGAGTAAACATGTCAGTAAAGCTATGGTGTATACTAGACACAATTAAGTCTCCCACATTTATAGAATGTTGCACACACAAACCATTCATCTAAACACAGATCGGATTAAACAACATCTTTGTTTATCCCTTTTCACAGCTGTAATTAGACCCTAATTTCTGTCTAGGGAAGGTGTCTTCCCCATTACAAAGAACACTTTGAGGTAATAGGAAGATTAAAGCGAGAAAATTAGATTACACATTACATTAGAGCGATGCAGGACCAGCTCTCTAAATTCTCCTCTCATAATGATAGACTGGCAGGTAGTCATTAAATACCTTTCAAGAATATTGATGACTAATTAGATTTTGGCTGAAAATGGTGAAGAAAATACTAAATGCTGCTAAATGCGTGTATTAATGGGCAAACAAATAAGAAGTTCCCAGTGAATTTAAGTCCAAACATAAAAACATCCATATAAAACAAGGTAAATGCTACAGCTAAAACATCCATTAAGTAAGACGCTTTTTTAACTCAGTCAGTTTTTGTAAGTTTATGCTAAATGCAAGCTTGAATCAGTCTGTCATGTCTTAGCCTGAGGTCAACGTGTAGTCCATGATGGGAATCGACACGTGTACGTCATGGTCATGCCCTAAATCTTCCCACTTAATCAGAAAATGACCCCCAAGGCCACCCTCTTTATCATCTCTGCAAACATTCTGGCCTCTCTTGTTGTGCGTTGCCTCTCTGAGGCGTGTGTGTAATTAAGCTGCATTGTTTGTCGTCGCTGCAGAAGCTGGGGTGACATTGCAGACAGCAAATGGTGCTGAAGTGGGTTAAGCTTCCTAGGGCAATTTTTCTTAATTAACTGCATTTGACCCGCAGATAGGCTTCAAAAGCCTGAAAGTTCTTCAGTTTAATGGGAGAACTTGTGAGCGGTTCTGGCTAGAGTGAAGTATTGTTGCCTTTGACGTGCTAAATATTGGTGCTTTTGCCGCTTTTTCTTTTCTTTTCTTCCCTTCTTACCTGCTTCTCGTCACCTCCTCTGCAGGACCTGTTGAACTTCGATGATCCTCTGAACATTGATGCAGCAGAACATCATCTGAGAGACAAGGTGAGAAACATGCAGGATGTTGCAGCTTGATCTTTGTTTTCTGTTTAACCATCAGGCTAAAGGTTGGCACAGACTGTAACCTTTGAAATGTGTATGACTGGTGTCTCAGAAGCCCTCCAAATCATATTTGTATCATTGCTTCTTTGGATATTTTATGGAGAAAATGCATTTGGACAACACATTTTTCAGATATTAGCTGTGGGATACAGTGGGATTTGTAGGAGGAATTATGTGACAGTAGAGTGTTTTAGTCTGGAGCTGCTCAGCAGCAGGTCTGACACTGCAGTAGCTGTGTTGTACTTCCCTAAAGCTTTATGTGCATGAGTTATTTTTTTTTAAAGGTACTCTGTCATGCATTACCACTAAATGTGGTTCCTCTTCAGCAGACAGCAGATTCTACAATTAACATATCAGCTTATGAGAGCAGAGTTGGGAATCTTTGCACTTGAGTTATAAAAGTGCTTTTTGAGTGATTACATCTAGTATCTACTGATGGTAAGCAGTCGAACCATTAAACCAGTGGAATCATAGAATAGATGGGATGAACCACATTAGGTGAGTTGAATTTTTTTTTTTTTTTTTCCAGTAAAAATTTTACAAGTTAAATAAATTTTCAGACATCTTATAGGATACAAACATAAATTTGGGTACAAATATGCAAATGACACTTCATAACTGGGGATGCACAGATTATCACAGGTTACATTTAATGGGATATTGCATAAGAATTATTCCCGTCTAACGTTAAAATCATGTTTCTACATTTAATGTGCCATCAACTTTCATATTTCCTGTATATTTAACCAGAAAGTTAAGTATCCTTAGTTAATGTATACATGAAAGTATCCATCCTTAGGTAAAGATTGTGTGATGGGCTGAATTGTTTGTAAGGGTTGAATCATTTATTTTCATACCAAGTTTCATTTAGACGCTGGCGTTAGATGGTAAAACAACAGACAAGAACAACTGTCAGTACTGGCTACTGGCCATTGATCAGATTACTATTTTTAATGTTAGTATGACACAGAATGTCATAATAGAGTCATTCCTACCAGTAGGCTGTAAAACTGATTATTACCGAGGCCACATTTCTAACGTGTGAGCTCATGGCAGCATGCAGCGCAAACCCGGCTTTGCCTACCAGCTCTATCTTTTGATTTACTGATGTGTCATGTGCCTTCTGGTCATTTTAACAAACACCTACCATTATTACTGATGTTTTTTCCTACTGTACACCCAGCCAACAAATATTGTACCTGCCAGCATTTCTCAGCCTTCATTCTTTATTCGTGTTGTGAAAACATCAGATTTTCAACACCTCAAGAGAGAGGAAAAAGAAAAACCGTGTGCCCTGGTTACAATTCTGTTATAAAATCCCAGCGAGCCCCACATTGCCGGCAGCGCTGTAGCTGAACATTTCGTCACAGCGGACAGTGGAGCAGGTTGTGCCAGCAGGAGGTTCAAAATTGGTTTGCTGATAACTTCAGTGGCAGCCTGCCGCAGAGACTCGTGTTGCAGCGTTGTACACGCGTGCTGCACGGTGACATTACCGTTACTTTTATCTGTTTCCACCTCCGTTAGTCTGAACTTCTGCATGCAATGTTCAATCACTCTGTTTGCCTCCATATCACGATGTAAAAATAAAATAAAATCCATTAAAGGCGAACCCTTTTTACTTTTGGAAGGTGTTACATAAATCAATTTCCTGTAACTTTAAGTGCTACTTTCCCGTCCCGGCGCGCTTCTCTAGAGTCACAACAACTGAAAACACAAAGTCGTCCAACCGTGACCCTCTCCCACTGAGTCACAGCTTGCCATAATCAACTTCAGCAGTGAGTGGATAGAGGTGTGGGAGGGTGTGGGTCGCCACACGGGCAGACTTTTGTGTGTGTGTGTGTGTGTGTGTGTTTGCTTGTGTGTGTTGAGGCTTCTGAAGTGGAGTGCTCTCGTGGCGGTGTTCTGAATACATTAACTGGCGAAATTGGCTGAAAGGAAGCGTTCTCACGGGGTGATGTAGTGCGAGTGAGTGTGTGTAGTATGTGTGTGCGGTTTGCCGGTAATAGTGGTTTTGTGCCATTGTTAGATGGGAGTGGGCTTTGTGTGTACACGCACTCGGGTGACAATAAGAGCGCAGGAAGGTCCAGCATCTTTAAATATTTTATGATTTTTATTCTGAAATCTCCATGTGATGTTTTCAGCTATCCTGAAATCTCAAATATATTTTCTCAGTGAATTACTGCGACATCCTGACTTTTTAAATGATATCTGTATCATTTTACACAAGATGTAAGATTCAACAGTGTGTTAGAAGTATACTAACACACAAGTTGCTGATCATTTCTCCTTTACTTGGTAATGACACAACTTTATGGTTTCAACTCTCTCCTTGAGTTGGAGTTCCACCCGTTCCCTGCTGGTATGTCCTGTAGCTGAAACATGAGGAGGGACATGGAAAAGAAGCTGTTGGGATCCTTTCATGGAAAGTTAAAAGTTAACAATTAAAAATTAAATCACTAATAAAACTTCAAATATATACATGTAATATACAGTCATCCTTAAAATGTATTTGGACCGTTCCTTTAACCTTCATCACACTGCATAATTTTTTTTTTCCCTTATAAAACTGCATTATTTTTCACAACAGAAAAAAAAAATCATGCCTACCTGTTTCAAAAGCAACACGACTCGATCGTCCTGCTCTGTCCCCCTTTGCATCTTTTACTTGGTCCGCATAGCAATTAGTCTCACGGACGAACAGCGTGATGCTCTTTTTGTTGAAGAATAGCTCAAACAGTTTCCTTTCATGACACATCATTGACTTATAAATGTGGCCCTGCAGGTTCACCAACAGTGAACTGTGTTACTGCATTTTGACGCATTTATTTTGCCGACAGCTGTCGAGGGCTTGCAAAAATCGGGTGCATGAATGCGCTGGCAGTGTGTTGAAAGTTAAAAGGCAAAATTCCCAATAGTTACTCAGTTAACTATAGACTGAAAAAAAGTAACAATAGAAAAATTAACTAAATTATAATTTAGTGAAAACTGAATTGTGTTAAAAAGAATTGTAAAAAAAAAAAAAAAATTCGTAGACAAGTTATTTAATTGTTCATCAAAATATAAGTTAACGAGTGACGTAAATTATAATAATTTTTCATGTTTGTTTGCTTGTTTTTTTTTTTTTTTTTTTAAATGTATTGAACCATAATTCAAAATGAAGGTCATGATTTTCATAAAAACTTTCATTATTATTTTTCTCATTTTCAACTTATGTCAGTGTCAGCTGTTTTTACCTTTATTATTATGTCATTTAGCTCAACCTGTCAGGTTGAATCCCCACCATGATCCATTCTTTGTTAACGCGAGGAAGCTGATTAATAGTTAGCTGTGGAAGGCACTCCTTCTGACATTTAAAGTTCTCTGAAACTTTATTATCTGTAAACACTAATTAACTTTTAATAAATATTGAGACATTTGCGACTGACTGCCGTGGATCTGGCATGCAAGAATGGGATTCTGCACACAGTTCTGTGTTGTTTTCCCTGGAAAATACTTGCTGTGTGATGGAAATACGTTTGTATCCTACTGCACTCTATGTAAGTGAAGCACTTCATGCTGGATATACTCCAAGGAAAAGATACTAGGAAGATGTTGGAAAGTAAAAAAGAAAGTATTTTGCTTTCATTTGGGATTTTTGTTTGGTGCTAGTTAGGGCTGGGCGATTAATCGGATTTTTATCTCAATTACGATCTGGGTTTTCAATAATCATAAAAATAAAAGGGTGCGATTATTTTTTTCTTTGCAGGTTCCTCTCCTGCTGTCTTCAGCTGCTAACCGAGCGTCTCTGGCGTTGCAGCGCTGTGCTGTAAACTCCTCCCACAACTGCTTTGGTTTCATTCAGACACTGTTCTCGCTAAATCTGGCGACTTTTTTTGTTAAAAGCGACGAGCGACAAATCTAGCAACTTTTACTGGAGTTATTAGAGACTTTTCTGGGTGTTTTGGCGACTGACTTGAAGACACATATTGTTCTGCAGTTACTGTCAAGAACGAGCAGCGGGAGCCTCTCCCGTCCTAAAGCACTCCCAGGCGGCCAGTCTCAGTCGGCTCCGGCTGCAGGTCGATGTAGAATAACTGCAGTAGGTTGAGGAAGTTCACCTCAACATAGTTTATACCATTGTCAGTGAGAACTGACTGCATTATTTTCGTATAAACGCACACGTAGTTCAGCAAGTTAAACAATGTAATGTCCCTCCGTTATGGGGCGTTACCATAGCAACGCGTTAATCAGCTGGTTCAGATCAGCTGTCAGGTCAGGTCAATGAGAGAAACACGCTGCAGCCTGACAGCGGTTGTTTGGCATAAAACGTACATCGAGTTGTAAAAGCGGATTAAACAAGTCAGAACAGTGCATTAGATGGTTATAATGCGCAACACGGAGTTGAGAACACTACGTATTTTTGTTTAAAAATACTGGAGAATTGTGTTAAATAAACGAGATCTCGATTTCAGTCAAAATAATCGTGATTATAATTTTTGTCATAATCGAGCAGCTTTAGTGCTGATTCACAGTTGGATGCCTGACTCTTGTATTTCCTTAAAGACAAAGGCCTCTCTTCACTTCATTGTTTGGGGTACCTGACCTTTATCATAGACATATTTATGTCTAATTCTCAGTGTTATCAGTGTAGCTCCTCATAGTTTTCTACATTTCCTCCTTTGTATACCTGAAAATGAAGTCTGGATCATCTCATTTCAATATATGACATGTTTTTCATTGCTAGTCGAATTGAAAGTCGTTCCTGTGGGAACCTGCTTGAACAAAACAGCTTTTTTTTTTTTTTTACCATCCACAATTTGCCTCAAATTCTTTGAAATTTTTCTTTTAATTTTAATTTTCTTGGCTTTCATACGGAGATAATTGATATTCAGTAGAGAAACACCAGGCCTGGACTCAAACTGCATCCATCAGTTTCAGCCTAAAACATAGATGGGACTTCTGCCCATCCACTCAAACGCTACCCAGTACCCCATTGTGTCGGCCCCTTTAGGAAGAATTGATTTTTTTTTGCTTTGTCCTCTGTTTAGACAGCAAGTGTGAGTTGTTCATGTGTCAGTGGCAAATCAACTGATTAGAGATCTCCGAGCAGACCAGCAGATGGGGAGGCTGCAGTGCCAGCAGTGACCTGTGGTTAAGGATAATGAATATGTGATTCTTGTGCAGAAAGGCTGAATGAGTCTGGAGGGAATTGTCTGGAGTGTTACAAGTGTTGTGTGCACACATGTTGCCATCTGAGAGTCCAGTTTTGTGTTTTTAGCTGTAATTCGAGTGAGTTCTGGATTGAATATGTTGTCATTTTGAGTTGTGACTTTTAAGTGATGAACTCAAGAGTTGTTCTTTTAATTTTTTTTTTTTTTTTTTTTGTCTGAATGCCCCAAATGTTAGTGGTTCGTTTACAGGTTGTGATTTATTTGCGTTATTTTTTCCATCACACCACGTTCTTATCATCTCTGTGCTATTCTAAATGGTGGTAAGTAAAAGAAAAAAACTTTACGTTGTGCTTTTATTTATTCATCTGTTTTATCATGTGTGAAGCAGATTATACGCCAAATGAAGACCCACAGACCCATAAAATACACATAAAACCGCTTTGCTCTAAAGTACTGTAGAAGATTCAATTTCTCCTAAACTTCTTCAGAGAGGAGTTAGATGGCATCTTATCTGGAAACATCACAAACTGGCTGAGAATGTGCACAGCCTGAGACTGAGGGTGACGAAAAATGCCCAAAACATCATCGATGCTCATCTCGTGAGCGCCAGTCGTAGCGGTGAGGTGAAATGTCTGTTCACAGCCCAGAGGATAATAAAAGATAAAATCCATTCTAGCCACAGCCTGTTCATGCTGCTGCCATCTGGCAACCAATAAAGGAGGTATCTGCTGCAGCA